>NC_056749.1:603960672-604263172 GCF_019279795.1 Protopterus annectens | reverse complement strand
TAGGCCTACAGAGGTAGGAGTGATAGGTTCGATAAACAGAGGAGGCAAAATACAATGAGGCAAGCAGAAGGACGATGAATGAACTGAGGGTAGCAAATGTACAAGCTGAATGGGAGTTGACAGGAGGGGCCCAAAGGGAAAGCAGAAAGAAGGAAGAAAGGAAGAGAATGAAGGACAGATTTAGTCAGGCTGAGCAAAGAAGACAAAAAAAGCACAGTAAAAGTGCAGTCACTAATGAAAACTTCACTTCAGTTTTGCTGTCCACATAAGAACAACTGACTGGAGCCAATATAGAGTGAAAACTTTAAAAGAAAGTCTAAGTGTATCTGTAATACATTGTAATATGCAACACATAGTAGTGTACACAAACCACTGTAGCAACCATTACTAAATGCAGCATATATGTGGGGCAATTAATACTACATGACAAAGGAATCATCGACCCTCGTTTTCACATTTTTTTACATGAGGTAGGAATGTCCTGTCAACTGTAGCCTTATTTCTCAGTTCAGTGCCACTGTCCTACTTTCTTTAATGTTCATGCCTGATTGTCACAGGTCTTCTCACACACAGTCCAGCCATCTCTTTGCTGGATGCCCTCACTTCCTCTTGCCTTCTTCCTGTCTGTCCCAAATCTTTTTAACCAGATTGTCCTTTGTTTTTCTGCAAATGTACCCAAACCAATATAATATATTCTCTTTGACCTACTTTGCATTGGGAGCTATTTTTAGTTTTTCTCTAGTGTCATTTCCTTGTCTGTATCACAGTGTGCAGCCTGCCACCCATCTCAGGAACATTATCTGTTTTACCTCTGCCTTCCTTGACTGCTCTGCCTTCACTGCCCAGGTTTCTGTATTATACAGTAGTACTGGTCACCCCATTGTTTGCAGTGATGGGAGTAACGCGTTACAAAACTAACATGTTACTGTAACATATTACATTTTTTAGTAATTAGTAATACTAGGCTTTACTTTTCTATATAGTAATGCAGTAATAGTAATAAGTTACTTGTTTAAGTAACGCAAATGTGCATTACTTTTTGCATTACTCATTTTTTGGGTCCAAATGAAGGGGTGCCACAATTCTTGAGTGGCACCCTTTCATTTCTGATTTTTCTTTTGTTTTTTATTTTTCGCGCTTTGTGTGCTGATGTCATCACATGCGCGATGACATCAGCTCCGTCAGGGCTACCAGCCTGTCGGAATTGAGCTCATGGAGCTCACGTTGTGCATGCATTTCTGGCTGTTCAAATGCTCTGTGAGCGTGAACGGGAAGGCATTATTTAACTGAATGAAATTGCAGACTCCGAATGGGAAGGATTATTTAACTGAATAATGAAATTGCAGTAAGGAAACCTTATTTTTTTTCTGACTTATGGGAAAGCGTGTGTGTGTGTGTGTGTGTGTGTGTGTGTGTGTGTGTGTGTGTGTGTGTGTGTGTGTGTGTGTGTGTGTGTGTGTGTGTGTGTGTGTGTGTGTGTGTGTGTGTGTGTGTGTTGAAAGCATACATGTTTCCTGTGGGGATGCTCAGTGTTTTTACCCAGATCATAGTATTGCAGCACATAACATCCAAAGCCTTTTTGACTTACCCACTTTTGAGCTGTATCAGAAATGATCCTCTATATAGATAATTTGTGACAAGGTAGTATTTTACTGATAGTCCACATCTGTATGATTGTGTGTACTTTGCATGTCTATATGTGTGCGTGTGTGTCTCATAACTTTGTGCTGACAAGTCTCAGAGTATACGGAGCCATGTGAAACAGAAAATTTGTCTGTATCTCAGAACTATGTGCTGAAAATTCACAGGGCCTATAGATTCATGTTGATATAGAAAGTACTAATATACAAAAGACTGCAAATGTGAGACCGTGTCTATGTTTTCACATGTGTGTGAATGTGCATAAATGTGCATGTGTCTGTATATGGCTGTGTCTGACACAGAGGATGTTAGAGTCTGCTGCTGACCACAGAGCTACAGATTCTCAGCCTGTACTTCACATAACAAAATTACTTTTTGTGTCTTTTGACTTCCCTCTTCCCCCCTTCTGTGTTACAAACCAAGTCTGCAGCCTTGCACTCTCATCAGCTAGCCCTTCAGGAAAGGTTACCAGACACAGGGGTCACTGCAGCAGCCAGCCTTTCTGAGTTCTTCCTTCTTGTACCTTTCTTCATTTACTTCCAAATACTGTAACTCGTGAATATTACTGCGCAATGATTATCAAAAGCTCAGATAAGTGCATTTCCACAGGACCACTAACTAAACCATATAAGATGTTACATTTTGAGGATGTCTTAGTGCTTTTTAGATTTTATTACAACTTCATGAGTAAATTCTCTCAGGAATGAGCCTTCACAAAGGATTACAAGGTTCATGAAATTTTTTGGTAAGAAGCAAGCATGGATGCTTTCTTATTGCTACTATAGTCTATAAATAAACAGATAACCTGGTTTGTAAATTCAGTGGTTGAATGTCTTAAAAAGGTATAGTGATAACTACCAAAATTGTTCCTAACCATATTTTTCAGTAGCTGCATTCATTTTGATCACCATATGATAAATATGTGTACGTGTGTGTGTGTGTGTGTGTGTGTGTGTGTGTGTGTGTGTGTGTGTGTGTGTGTGTGTGTGTGTGTGTGTGTGTGTGTGTGTGTGTGTGTGTGTGTGTGTGTGTGTGTGTGTGTGTGTGTGTGTGTGTGTGTGTGTGTGTGTGTTGAATTCATTAAATAATGACAGGCATTTGAATTGCAGCCTTCATATTCTTTAGAAAATAAATGGTAACACAAAACCTTTTATTCTAGCAATTTTCTAAGTTTATAAGATCAGTATTTGAAATTTGTCCCTATTTTGGGGTTGTATTCCCCCATTATTGGCTTTGTCCAGTTTTTTGTGCTAAGAGGTTGAGAGCTATGGTGAGAAGTGAGAACTGAATTCACTAAATGATAGCCATTTAAGTTTCAGTCTTCCTATCTTTCAGGAAACTGTTCATTTGGCATAGTGGTATGTTGCTCTCACTGTAGTGCACAGGGTTCTGGGTTCAAGACTTGCCAGTGAAATGCATGGTGGCAACACAACATTTTATTCTAGCAACTTTCCAAAATTATACAATCAATGTTTAAAATGTGTCCCTGGTTCTTGGCCTTTTGCCCCCCCCCCCAAAAAAAAAAAACTGAAATTGAAAATAAGTGCAACAAGCTGTGCAAGATGCCTATGGCTTACACTACTGTCATTCTATTTATAGTGTGGGTGTGGACGTAGACTTTTATAATGGAAATGTTCTGAATTGGGCAGTTTTGCCATTATTGGTTCATGCATTTTGTTTCATTGCCTACAGTACAGCCTATTGACAAAATGTTCAAACAAGAAATTTATAATGCACTCTGTCTAACAAATGTGCTGTATTATGCAAGGAATATAATTTAATAAAGTCAGGAAGGTGTATCAAAGAAAAAAACACATGTATGTTTCTTGTTTTGTGTGCAAGGGGCCAATTATTTGAAAACAGCCCAAAGGTAATCTTTATCCACCACTGGCCAGATGCATTTTCTTTGGATTTGGTGTGGGTTTCAATGCTGTTTCAATGAATGTGAGTTTTAAGGGCAGAGAAGTTTTAATGCTAAGTCTATTTTCTTTGTGAGACAGTGTTGCTTTGTTTAGTAGATTTCTATTAGTGTTTTTACATTGTGCTGTAAAATGTAAAGAGAGTGTGTGTGAGAGATCAGTGAAAGAAAGAGTGAGTGAACGCATATATGAAATCTGAATAGAGTGTGTGTGAGAGATCGGAGACAGAAAGAGTGAGTGAATGCATTTATGAAAGCTGAAGAGACTGTGTGTGAGTGATCCGAAACAGAAAGAGTGAATGAATGCATGTATGAAAGCTGAAGAGACTGTGTGTGAGACAGGGTGGAGAGAGAATGTGCAATTTGTTGTAAACTGACTGAGGGTGTAGTAGGTGTTGCCAGTTTAGCTATTTGACTTGTTTGGTTTGACTTATTCTCAGGTTGGGGAGAGAGGGAATTTATTTGTATCTTCTTTTTTAAAACTCAAACTCTAAAAACATAAGGTATGTTTCTGTAGAGGGAAAACATAAAGTATAAGACATGAAAATTGAGTTCTTCATACTGTACTGTATTTCTTTGATTTTCTTCTGTCTGCTTGAGAGTGCCGGTTGCTTGCTCGGTTGTGATATTTTGGTTATCTTTGTTAGACCTTTTCTGTAATGACATTTTCTGTAAGCATTTTTACATCTTCCACATTAGTTTTAGCAGATTAGCCTAATGTATGTTGTTGAAAAGTTGATGGGTTGTAACTTGTTATAGGTCTTGTGTTGCTGGCTGTATGTACTTTGGTTTAAGTATTAAATTGTGACTCTGACTATAAAGACTAGTCTGTGGGACTTTGTAAACTGTAAAATTCTAGTCATCATTACTGTAACACTGTATATACAACTTTAATACACATATTAATGTGCAGTAAACATGTATTCCTCACACACAAGTACTGTTTCAGTAAATCTGAATATGAGAATTGCTAAACTATAATTAAGATGACTGCAAACTAGGAGCCATAGTTGAGTCCCCAAATGATGTGGACATCCTGCAGAAGGGCCACACTGAGATAGATGCCTGGTGTCAGAGGCATGGCCTCAAGCACAATGCCAAAAAGTGCATTGTCATCCCCTTTGGTAAAAACTCTGCACCCATGAACTACCACATAAACGGCAGCCTACTTAACCAAATGTGTGATAAGATAACTTGGACCCAGGTGGGCAGTAGTCTCTCCTTTGATAATCACATTGCCACAGTAGTCAGGAAATCCTTCTGTGTGCCACATCTCATCACAAAAGGGTTCTCATCCAGGAAACAAAAGAGGTCATTGTTTCCCTCTACTCGGCACTCATTAGACCCATTATAGAGTACAACGTCCCTTTTGGAATGTACCTCACAAGACATCTGCAGCAGCTGGAAAGGCCACAGAAGTATCTCACAAAGAGAATTACTGGCCTCAAACAGATGCCCTACACTAACTGTCTCAAAAAACTCCACCTTTACTCTGTAGCATATCACCTACTCCTAGGAGATGTCTGCCTAACATATAAAGCTATGTTAAACCCAGAGCTGTTGGACATGCTACATCTAAAGAAATCCCAATCCCTCCAAGCTACATGCTCTATGGACCTAAACCTTGTCACCACAATAAACAGGACATGCTGGAGGGATAGATTCCTGTCCAGAAACTTCCTATACTCTGGAACAAACTACCCATCTATGTCAAGCAAAGTTTCTCATTAGCAGTCTTCAAGAAAAATCTTGATGAGTGGATGGGAAATAGGAAATACAGCCTGGGGATCACATCTGTGGCTCTGCTTGACAGGGTCACAGGAAATTAACTTTCTTGGGTGGCGTAAGCCAGGGAACCTTGTTGGATAGGCTTACTTAGGCCCTTGGGCCGATAGCCTAGTACCTACCTATGAACCTATTTAAAAGTAACTCAAAAGTAACTAGTTACTTTAATTAGTAAACAGTAACAGTAATATATTACTTTTTAGAAAAGTAATAAGTAATAGTAATATATTATTTTCACTTAAAAGTAAAACTTAAAAGTAACTAGTAATAGTAACTTATTATTTTTATATGTAACTAGCACAACACTGATTGTTTGTATGCCTTACTTTTCATCAGCAATGGGCACAAACATGAACCCTGATGCACACCCACTTCCACTGGAAATCCCTCTGCAAGCTTGAACACTTTTTTACTTGTGTCATTTGGCACTTGTACATAACCTGGACTAATCCCACCAATGTTATTGGTACTTTGAACCATCGCAAGACTCCCAAATCAGCTCACTTGGGATTTTGTCTTATAATTTCTCCTAGTATAGGAATGCCACTTTGGACTCTTCCTCATTTCTAGCTTGTTCTCTCAACTGTCTGCCTCAGTGCAAACATCAGGTCAGTTGTACTCATACTCATCTAAATCTGAACTGCTCATCTCCCATTTTGCTTTCTTCTACCCTGTATATTTGTTTATCAATCACCCATGCTAGTGCTTTCAGACAGTGTGACAGGAGTCTAATACCTCTATAATGCTGATAGTTATGAAAATTTCCTTAGTTCTCATACACTGGCACCATACCTCACAACCTCTTAGAGCAAGAAATCTAGACAAAGCCAGAAATAATGGGTGGACAAAGGCCCAAAAATAGGAACATTTTTTAAATATACTGCTTTTATAAACTTAGAAAGTTGATAGAATTGCAAGATTTCCATCAGCATGAATTTTTTTGAAAGGTATGAAGTCTGAAACTCAAAACTCTGTCATTATTATCTGACTCCCATCCTCAATCATTTGCCAATAATTTGCCAAAAAACTAAAACTTATGAGGAACAGAACAAAAATATGACTCAAAAATCTGGGCATTTTGCAAAAAACCTGGACGGCTGAGAGGTATGACTGGCACTAGCATGCATGTTCTTCATTCGTCTGGGATGAGCCATACCCTACATACTGCTATATCTGCTGTGACCTCATCTGAGCCCACTGCTTTCACTGACTTCATTTTCCTTAGTGCTATTCTTTCTTCCTTTTCTTCTTCTTCTAGGTTGGGCTCTTCTTCCTCTTTCACTGAAAGCTGTGCTGGGGGCAGTGCATCTTCTCTGGGCTTTTCTTCATTCAGTAGTTGCTGGAAGTATTCTATCCATATTTCTAGGAGAAGCAGCAGCAAGGAGAAGGTGAGAATGGAGAGTTTGGAGGTGGAAAATGAGAATTTGAAGAAAAAAGTTTGATATGGAGAATCAGAATGCAGATAAAGATTGCCATGTGGTAGATGATAGAAATTAATCGTGTTTAGCTCTTTCAATGGAAAATGAAGTAAGCATGTCCATTGGAGTGGTGCAGATACCATAACTGGTCTCAGGAGGCTTGCAGATGGTGTTCTGTTGATAATAATCCAGCAGGATGATCCATGCAGCAGTTATGCTGTTTCATGTGGTTAGACAGCCAATAACGTTTTTGAAAGTGCTAAGGGTGATAATGTGGAAAAGGACCAGGTGGTGTGGCAGCAGAGAATGCAGCAGCGACAGAAAGCAAAAGAGAAAATCAGCAATAAATGGAGAGGAATACAGTTTTGTGGCAGCAGAGAATGCAGCATTTAAAACATACATAGCAGTGACACAAAGTAAAAGAGGAACGTAGCAACAAATGCTGAAGGAGTACGGCTTTGTGGTAGCAAGGAATGCAGCACTTAAAACACATATATCAGTGACAGAAAGTAAAATTGGAATGTAGCAACAAACACTGAAGGAGTATGGCTTTGTGGCAGCAGAGAATGCAGCATTTAAAATGTATACAGTAGTGATAGCAGGTAAAAAAGGAAAGCAGCAACAAACTATAAGTGGAATTAAAAAAAAAAAGAAAAAGAAGAGAAAGACAACAGAGAGAATAAGAACAAAACATGAAAGATATTACGTATGGGACAATTTGTTAACTTTTCTGGCAAGCTCCCCTACACCCCCCCACACCCCCTGCAATTTAAATATACCAACTCCACAATCACACTACAGTGGAATGAATGGCAAAGTTGTGGTTCCACACTGTACAGCAATCCCCATTCACTACATTCGAGATTCCACAGTCTTGAGATTCTGGTCCTCGAGATTCAGAATTTCGGGATTGTGGAATTTCGGCATTCCGTAGGGATTAAATATATATATATAGATAGTACAAAAGTAAGTGCATGTGGAAAAATGGTTGTTCTGATGAAGTCCCTTTACCAATGTGTACAGGGACGAAAGCACTTCACATATTTTATGTGGACTTTTGTGGATGTGTAATAAATGACAATGGACTTATTATCCAAAGTTTGGCGCTTGCTTATTGAGCTCTGATGTGAATGGATCATTTTAAGAGGCTTAGCTTGGTTTGTGGTCAAGTTTACCATTTATAACTGCTGGTTATTTCATTTTCTTGTTGTGGGGAGTTGTAGACACGGGTTGGGATAGATGGGTGAGACTGTATGTGTGTGAGTTCTGAATGTGATGATTTTTGTACTTGTGTAGTGTGTGCGTTATTTGTGAGTATAAATATGACTCCCTGCAGTGGGAGTGTAGGGCAAGTCAGGGAAACTGTGTGTTCCTTTTTGTTCAAGTTAGTGCGATCTCGGAATTGGTATATTTAATGTGCAGGGGGGTTGTGGGGGGTGCAGGGGGGCATATCCCCCCCTGCAAAATAGTAGGTTTAATGTACCACTGACTGCAAAGTTCTAACGGTATGTTAATGTTCATAGCAGCAGCTGACTGACGTCACCTCCTTCTATGTTGAATCCATGGAACCATGGTTGTTGATGTATTAATTTTAGAATTGGTTTACTTTTTGGCATGCCGAATTCCACATTTAAAGTCGACATTTTAAAAAGTCGACTGATGCGGTTTCAACATGTCAATAGTAAACCTATACACACACACACACACACACACACACACACACACACACACACACACACATATATATATGAGGCGCATGGCAAAGAGAGAGGTGGCGAAAGCTAAGGATAAGGCGTATGGAGAGTTGTATGAGAGATTGGACACTAAAGAGGGAGAAAAGGACCTGTATCAATTGGCTAGACAGAGGGACAGAGCTGGGAAAGATGTGCAGCAAGTAAGGGTGTTAAAGGATAGTGAGGGAAAGGTACTCACAAGAGAGGAGAGTGTGTTGAGTAGATGGAAAGAGTATTTTGAGAGGCTGATGAATGAAGAGAATGAGAGAGAGAGAAGGTTGGATGATGTGGGGATAGTGAATCAGGAATTGAAACAGATTAGCAAGGAGGAAGTAAGGACAGCTATGAAGAGGATAAAGAATGGAAAGGCTGTTGGCCCAGATGACATCCCAATGGAAGCATGGAGGTGCTTAGGAAAAATGGCAGTGAAATTTTTAACTAGATTGTTTAATGAAATTTTGGAAAGTCAGAGGATGCCTGAGGAGTGGAGAAAAAGTGTTTTGGTACCTATCTTTAAGAATAAGGGTGATGTGCAGAGCTGCAGTAACTACAGAGGGATAAAATTAATCAGTCACAGCTTAAAGTTATGGGAGAGAGTAGTAGAAGCTAGGTTAAGAAGGGAGGTGATGATTAGTGATCAGCAGTATGGTTTCATGCTAGGAAAGAGCACTACAGATGCGATGTTTGCTCTGAGAGTGTTATTGGAGAAATACAGAGAAGGTCAGAAGGAGTTGCATTGTGTCTTTGTAGACTTGGAGAAAGCATATGACAGGATGCCTAGAGAAGAGTTGTGGTATTGTATGAGAAAGTCAGCAGTGGCAGAGAAGTATGTAAGAGTGGTACAGGATATGTACGAGGGTAGTGTGACAGTGGTGAGGACTGCAGTGGGAGTGACAGATCCGTTTAAGGTGGAGGTGGGATTACATCAAGGATCAGCTCTGAGTCCATTCTTATTTGCAGTGGTGATGGACAGGTTGACAGATGAGATCAGACAGGAGGCCCTGTGGACTATGATGTTTGCAGATGACATTGGGATCTGTAGTGAGAGTAGGAATCAGGTTGAGGATACTCTGGAGAGGTGGAGATATGCTCTAGAGAGCAGAGGAATGAAGGTCAGCAGGGCTAAGACAGAATATATGTGTGTAAATGAGAGGGAGGGTAGAGGAATAGTGAGTATGCAGGGAGTAGAGTTGGTAAAGATGGACGAGTTTAAGTACTTGGGATCAACAGTTCAGAGTAATGATGAATGTGGAAGAAAGGTGAAGAAGAGAGTACAGACAGAGTGGAATGGGTGGAGAAGAGTGTCAGAAGTGATTTGTGACAGACGGGTACCAGTAAGACTGAAAGAGAAGGTCTACAAGACAGTAGTGAGACCAGCTATGTTATATGGGTTGGAGACACTGGCATTGACAAAAAGGCAGGAGTCAGAGCTGGATGTGGCACAATTAAAGATGTTAAGATTTGCACTCGGTGTGACTAGGATGGATAGGATTAGGAATCGGTATATTAGAGGATCAGCTCGTGTTGGACAGTTTGGAGACCAAGCAAGAGAGATGAGATTGCGTTGGTTTGGACATGTGCTGAGGAGGGATGATGGGTATATTGGGGAAAAGATGCTAAGGATGGAGCTGCCAGGTAAGAGGAAAAGAGGAAGGCCTAAGATAAGGTTTATGGATGTGGTGAGAGAGGACATGCAGGCGGTTGGTGTGACAGAGCAAGATGCAGAGGATAGGAAGAAATGGAAAGAGATGATCCGCTGTGGCGACCCCTAATGGGAAAAGCTGAAAGATGATGCTGATGATATACATACTATTTGTGACTTATCATTTGAATTTGAGGGACAAATGATGACATTTATGGAACTGTACAACAAAAAGAAGGCCATTTACACATGGAAAAAAATATTTGTTTTCTGGTACTAACTCAAAAGTTAAAATATGTTACTTTACAGTTTAGAACTAATGAACTGGAAGAAGAAAATGTTAAGAAATGTATGCAGGGTTTGTGTGAAATTTGATAACATGGAATAAACTTAAGGGATGGAGCTTGGAAGCTGTTTTAAGATGTGAAAAAAATAGTAAAACACTTTCCAAGTGTTATTTTTGTAGCTGGTCATAGAGGGATATTATGATAAACTGGCCAGCCTAAAGCACGTTTTTTTTTTTCTGGAGACTCTTCTTATTTAACTGATTGTGACAACATACAATGTAACTAGTATGAGGAGAAAGGGCATGAGTGGCTGAATGTAAGCTGAGTAAAAAATAAAGGGAAATTTCTGAATGGACCTTTGAGAGCAAATAAGAAATAATAGAAAATAAGGAGAAAACATGCATGATGAAGGACAAGATGCTGAGGCAGAGGATGAACTAGGTGAAGAAAAAACAAGAAATAAATGGAGGGGGAAGTAGGACTGAGTTTGTATTCTGAAAGTGAGGTCAGGAGAAAGGATTGACACTATAATTTTTTGAAGTGTTAGCCAGTGAAAAATCTGATTCTCAGGATCAAGAATTATTTGTACAGGGGGGCATGGCCAAGATGAGCACTGAGTAACAGCATTTTCTCTCTGCTCTGCCTTTACAGAATATTTGTGACAGGGTTTTTTGAATTTATCTATCCTCATTTTGTTTTTTCTATTTGGAATCCACTAATTATCCTTTAGGATAGTATATAAAAAAATTTACAACTTTTTAAATTTTGCCTGTCAAAAATACTAGAGAAAATATTTTGACTCCAGACTACAGAATGAGCTACTCCAAATCTACACTTCAAGAAACAACTATTAAGAAGGAACGTCAGTCACTATTATCTAATATTCAAGAACCGATAACAAAAATTGATAGAATGGATGTAAAACTGGACAACTTCAAAGAAAAATGTTCCCAACAAATGGAAATGTTACATGAAGACCTCAAGCAACAAAAGAAACAGATTACTGGAATACAGACTTCACTGAATGATATGGACACTAGAATTCAAGTAGATGAGGATAACATAGACTTTCTCTTAAAATAAAATATTCTTTTACAAACAAAAATTGATGAACTAGACACTAGATCAAGAAGAAATGATCTTAGAATTTTTGGTTTGCCGGATAATGTCGAAGAAGGTAAAATGGAAAAATTCTTAACTTCTTGGCTTCCGAGGTACTGCAGCTTCCTGAAGCTCTCTCATATGGGGTAGAAACAGCCCACAGGTCTTTGGCTTCTTCAAAAAAAGGTAAATCCAAGTCTACTAAATTTGTTATAGTGAAGTTTCTATCATCATACAACAAGGACATAGTGTTAAAGACTGCATGGGCTAAATCTCCTATTAAATAAAATATCATACACTTTGATAATGATTACTCATCTTCTGTAATAGCCAAAATAAAGCTTTTTCTACCAATGTTAAAAGAACTAAAGAAAGCCCAAATAAAAACACATCTATTATTTCCAGCCAGATTAAAAATATTTTTCCAAGAGTGTCCAAAAATATTTGATGACATAGAATCTGCCATTTCTTTTGTCAAAACAAGAAAACTGCTTAACGAAATAGAGAATATGGACTGGGCAAATGCCAGCCTTAAAAGAAATGCTGATAACAGTTCCTGGAAAATCTCTGAACATAAAAAGAAGCTCAAGAATAAGTGATTAGTTAAAATATTTTACAATCTTTCATTTACCTAAGTCTTAATAATTAACCCAGAAGTTGGGGAACTGGAAATGGTTCAACAAGCGAGTCTTTATTGATTACATTTCCTTTTTATGGTACATAGTTGTTTTCATGGTATTTTTTATTAATAAGTCTAGTTTATTTTATTTAATGTGGCTTAATTACTATAGCAAGTAAAGGCTATGTATTTATTTATTTATTATTTTTTAATGCTATTAGCTGACTGTTATTATAAATGCTCCGTATGTTTGGGGACTGCATTTTATGGTATCTTGGGAACTATGGTAGATACTTAAAGATAATGAAACAAGAGTCTTTGATGTAGTAGAAACTGTTTTCTTTTTTGTATTGTTTGCCATTTTGTTACCCTGTCTCTCTGTGAAGAGAGATTTCTCATTGATATTGTTGCCATAATGTTGCTTTGGTGATTGTGTTTCCCATCTATTGCTCTGCTGCTGGAACATAATGCTACTTGTAGTGATAGACATGAGAAATGTTTTTATTTTATTTCTTTTGGTGAGCTGATATGTTTTGATTAAGTCATCGGGTATTTATTTTAAAAAAGTGACTATGTGGGTGTAATGTTATACAGATGGCTTCTGTTTAGCAGCTGTAGTGGGTTTCCCTGATTATTGTACTGTGGGGGGGGCATTGATTTGTTTTGTTTTTTTGCTGTTGGTTATGAAGAAATGGAGAGTTTGGTATAGATTGATGTATTTGTGGTGATCTACTGGTTTGCTGGGTTCAGGAGATGGAGTTGATTGATTTTGCTATACTAAATATCAGCTCTCTCCCTCTCTTTTGCCTTTTTTTCTGTTCGTTTTTGTGTTTCCCAGTCTTGCCGTGAGGTAACCAACAGCTTTCCTATACAAAAGCTGTAAATGTTTTCCCTCCTGAATCTTGTGCATCTGAATTGCTAAACAACCCTGGTATGCGATCGCACTGTGGCTGATACAACTGAAAGCAGAAAAGAGTGTCATTTCCATGGAGACATTTACAGAGTGAAGTCTGCTGAGGAACTTCGCAAAGCTAAATAATAGCTTGAATAGATGGTCTCTAATGCCATCTACAGGTCAAATGAAAGAAATGCAGTTAAGTGACCTGTATAACATGACTGTTATGTTAAAGCATTTGCGAGTGATTATAAACAGATCGCTTTGATACATTTAAACCCTTATGTTTTTACACAGTAAAATGAAAAAAAGGCTTCCACCACAACGAAAAGTTCACTGAGAAGTACTGTTAAAATGTAGGCTTTAATAAAACGAAGAAATAAAAAGCACAAATTGTGCTGTTCAAGTTGCAGGTCAAACAGGATAAGCGCTTTCAGTTAAAAAACCTTCTTCAAATCCTAGTGTGTAGACCTAACTTACTGCTGTTAAATAAAGGTCCTTAATTGCTCAACCAATCACATACAGCAATCAGATGCATGCCTTCCTTAAGCCTCCATTTAATTTCTTAATTAGGCTTCTCTCTTTCAAAATAGGTTTAATAGGAACTACTCTGTTGAGCCCTGAAATAAATTAGCTCTGAGGTTCATGATCCATTTGCTTTCTTCCTTTTCAGTTTTGTTGACAATATCTCCTCCTCGGAGGTTAGTAGTCACATTTGAGATAACCATAAAGCTAAATGAATGCCCTGGATTTTCAGACACATGTCCATATAGGGCATTGGTTACCACTTTATTCTTGATGTCTAACAGGTGGCGAAGTATCCATTTCTTAAACTTTCTATTGGTCTTTCCTACATAATAGGCTTGGCACAAATTACAAGTGCCAACGTATATAACATTCTTGGTGTTACAGTTAGCAAAACCAGAGAACTTATAGCATTTGTTTGCTACCGGATGAACAAAACTGTTGGAACATTTAATGTGGCTGCAAGCTTTGCAAAAGCCACATTTCCAAGTTCCTAACCTATTTCCTCCTTCTGTACTCTGCTTGTTAGGTATTCCATCATAGTTGTACAATAAATCTTTTAAGTTCTTCTTGTTTTTATAACCAAACTTAGGTGTTTTCTGAGAAAATGCAGGATATGTTAAGCCATAGTGATACATACCACAAAATCGAGAAGTATCAATTAGACAGATTGATTTCCACAGTAAAGAATGTCCTGTATGACAAATTAATGACTAGAGCAATTGATAAAAATCTATATGACTTTCTTGAAATGGTATATCCAACTATACCTGTTATCAAAGGGTTCCCTAAGATTCATAAGAACAGTGTTGATCCCCCCTCTGAGACTGATAGTTTCAGGGAGAGGATGGGTCACTGAGCCCATTTCAATCTATGTGGAAACTGAACTCAAGAAGTTGTTGCCTTTCACACATACTGTATTGAGGGACAATGGTCAGCTGCTGGAGAGACTGTATGAAAGAATGGAGGAAGAAAGCTCCATAGACAACCTCATTTTGGTGACGATGGATGTCAACAATTTATTCACTTGCATACCCAACGATCTAGGAATAGAAGCATTAAGGGACTTTGCCTCTCATTTTGAAGTAAACATGGATGTGAATCTAGTATGCAGCTTCTTGGAAAGGTCCTGGAGAGCAATGTGTTCCTCTATGGTGAGAGCTACTATTGGCAAAAATGGGGGGTAGCCATGGGCACCCCCTGTGCAAACAGCTATGCCAATATAGTCCTAGCTGAATGGGAAAGGCAATGGGAAATGGATACAAAAAATGAATGGAAGGAATACATCATCTTTTACAACAGGTTTGTGGATGATGTTATATTTCTATGGAAGGGCAGTATGCAACGCCTAAATGATTTTGTCGACTATTTAACAAGTACGACTAGCTTTCTAAGATTCGAAGTGAAAACATCAGCAAATGAGATTGAGTTCTTAGACGTGAGAATTTCAATGAATAATAGCAAAGGAATTTTCACCACTATATTCAGGAAACCAAATTGGAGGAACCATATGCTATACTACAATAGCATGAACCCGAGACATGTTTTTCAGAATATTGTTGAAAATCAAGTGACCAGGATATCCAAGCTCTGTACAGACTATGATGATTTTCTGCAGGAACAAGACAAACTCTTACAGAATTTTTCTTCAAGAGGCTATAATGAAAAACAATTAGTCATGAGTAAAGGCAAAGCAATGTCCATTCGATACAACAAAGGGCAACCGTACTACTCAAAACAGAAGCAGAGTGATGTGAAGAAAGGTGGAAACAGCAACAGTCTCAGATGCATGATGACCTACAGCACTGACTCCTATGATGTCCGTGAAACCATCAAGAAATTTTGGCCAGTCTTAACTGCTGACAGTAAAATTAAGAGAATAGTAGGGGAAACACCTAAGTTTGGTTATAAAAACAAGAAGAACTTAAAGGATGTATTGTGTAACTATGATGGAATACCTAACAAGCAGAGTACAGAAGGAGGAAATAGGTTAGGAACTTGGAAATGTGGCTTTTGCAAAGCTTGCAGCCACATTAAATGTTCCAACAGTTTTGTTCATCTGGTAACAAACAAATGCTATAAGTTCTCTGGTTTTGCTAATTGTAACACCAAGAATGTTATATACGTTGGCACTTGTAATTTGTGCCAAGCCTATTATGTAGGAAAGACCAATAGAAAGTTTAAGGAACGGATACTTCGCCACCTGTTAGACATCAAGAATAAAGTGGCAACCAATGCCTATATGGACATGTGTCTGAAAATCCAGGGCATTCATTTAGCTTTATGGTTATCTCAAATGTGACTACTAACCTCTGAGGAGGAGACATTGTCAACAAAACTGAAAAGGAAGAAAGCAAATGGATCATGAACCTCAGAGCTAATTTATTTCCAGGACTCAACAGAGTAGTTCCTATTAAACCTATTTTGAAAGAGAGAAGCCTAATTAAGAAATTAAATGGAGGCTTAAGGAAGGCATGCATCTGATTGCTGTATGTGATTGGTTGAGCAATTAAGGATCTTTATTTAACAGCAGTAAGTCAGGTCTACACACTAGGATCTGAAGAAGGTTTTTTAACTGAAAGCGCTTATCCTGTTTGACCTGCAACTTGAACAGCACAATTTGTGCTTTTTATTTCTTCATTTTATTAAAGCCTACATTTTAAGAGTACTTCTCAGTGAACTTTCCGTTGTGGTAGAAGCCTTTTTTTTTTCATTTTACTATTTTTGCCTATTAAGGCTTCCTCTGGAAGTGGTTTTTGGTTTGGTTGTTTATGTTTTTACACATGTATTCATAGTCCTTCTATATATAAGTAAAGCTTCCACTGATTGGTATAACAAACATATAGCATATGTAACATCATTATAATATAAAACCTTTATATGAGACCTATGCAGAATTTAATATTCTTCTACAAAGCATAGAAAACAGATATGGGAATAATTCTAGTACAGACAGAAGGTTAACAAATAATGAATGAAACATAACATAATCTGTATGAAAGTAATTCATTGCATACAGTGTAATCTAAGATGCAGATGTTTGCCATTACAGGTAGCAACAACATACTACTATTTAAATTATTTCATGTCTTGTATGTTAACTAATATGTTGCTATATTCTGAGGGAGACAGAGGCTGTTTCAGATTAGAAAAGGTTTTAAATGAAGGGAGTAAAAAAAAAAAATAAAAAAAAACAGAAATAGATATATATCTAAAGTTAATTTCATGGAATAGTTGCCTTTCCACCTATGATCACTTCCCAGTCATAGACCATCCCCTACTAATCATAAACTTATGCTACGTTCCTTCTTAGAAAATACAGAGGACTTTATTGGAATTTCATCTTACAATGGGAAACTTTAATACATTATATTCTAGGCTCTTGTTTTCAGATACATGGAGATGGGGAATTAGTGCTATTAGCTATTGGCACAATGAATAAAGAGATGGGGAAGATGGACTATAGGTGTGTAAAATTTTTAGGTGATTAAATTACCTTCTCAACATTGTCTACACACTTAGATTTTTGATTATAGTAAGGAATAAAAGTTCTTTTGGGTATAGTTTGCTTATGGATCATTATAGCAATTCATTGCAAATAAATTAGTTATGACCTTTATATTATTTGTATAACATATGGCTGGTCTTTATGATATTTTAAACTCAATCTGACTTACATAAAAAAGGAAATTTCACAACACATCTTTATTGTATATATAATATATGATGACTTGAAGTGATATTAAAAATATAACATCAAAGAGTTAAAATAAAACAGTTACATTTGATATATTTTAATTTGTTTCCTGAATGAGTATATACAATTGTAATGGAAGTATTTTACTTCATAATTGTTCCTTTTTAGCCACATATACTGTTTTATAATGTTAAAATATGCAACAATAGATATATTTAGGCAGGGATGAGACAAGTGCTGTTACTAGTTATATGGTCAATTTGGGTGACAGATGTCACTCAAATTAGGAGTTTTTAACTCCTGGGGGGATTAGAGAGTGTCTATGTTATTAGTAAGTGTTATAAATTTCTGTTAATATGATGTTCACCAAGTCTTACAAAATTGAATTTGATATAAACATATTTCATTGGATAAAAGTTTTATGTGTTTCATGTGTAAATTATAATTGTATTCCTAATAGCCAATTTCTATTGAGTTATAAAATATGGAATAAATGGAAAATTAATCAACAACTAATATTCAAAAACAATAACATTATATGTCATCTTTAAAGTGTATATCATTAAACATTAATGGATTAAATAATCCTAACAAGAGAAGATCTTTGAATAAATATCTTAAATTACATAATTCTCGATTAATATTTCTCCAAGAAACTCATCTACTAACTGAAGATATTACAAAATTGGAATCCAAATCTTAGAAACTTTTGATTAGCTCTGAACATACACAAAAAAGAGAGGGGTGGCCATACTATGTAACAATACATTACCTATGCCTGAAATAATTGACACATACAAAGATAACAAAGGAATGTTATCTTAAGTTGTTATAACATTTAATAAAAAAATTTGACTTTAATAAATATATATTGAATTCCTGGCATTGGACTTACAACAGTAAAACAACACATTGAGCATATAGTTCAGTTTTCTAAAGGTAGTATTATTCTTGCTGGATATTTTAACTTTATCTCTGATATAAAAGACTCTAGTACTAATGGTAAAAGGAAATTTCCAGCAATAGCCAAATTATTGAATGAATTTTCAGATTCATACATGATAAAGGATATTAATAATTTTACAGATGCTAAGTCACTGTTCTATACATTCTACTCATATAGGCATAATCCATATTCAAGAATATATAGGGTATTCACCTCTAATAACTTAGCTGACTTCTTATTAAACTCAAAAGTGATTTCATGCCCCCTTTCAGACCATAATTCCCTAACATTTTATTTTATGTTAAACTCCACATTTAATGTTCAAATTAAAAGGATAACAGTGTACATAACTAAACTAAAAGACTTTATTGATTTCTTTACAACAGAAGTACATTTTATTGAACTTAATAACACACAGGGAACCTCTGAAGTATACATCTGGGATGCTCTAAAAGCTTACCTATATGGTAAAATTATTGATTGGTATAAATAAAAGCTTACCTATATGGTAAAATTATTGATTGGTATAAAAAGAAAAGAATTTCATGGGATAAAGACCTTCAAGATATACAAACAAAGTTAGATACTTTAAGACTTGATGTTTCAAGAAAACCAGACAAGAAAGAATAAATTAAATAAATACTTTAAACAATAAATATATGGAAATTTTAAACCATAAAGTCATGATTAATCTTGAAAAATATAAACTACTACATTTTTCTATAAATCCTAGATCTATGAATATATTAGCTAACAAAACTAAATGGTTAAATAAATGTAATCATATTAAAGAAGTCTATTCTCCAACAAAAAATGGTATCTGACTTATCAAATATACTAAGTGAGTTTAGAGAATTTTTCTTAAAACTAAATCAACCCAATGATATGATTAATAGTACAAAAGATATTCAATCTTTTATAAATAATAATATAAAGAACAGACTATCAGAAACACAAATAAAATTAATAGATAAACAAATATATTTTTAAAGACATAAAAGATCAAATCACTAAACTTAAGCAAAATAAAGCTCCTGGTAATGATGGTATAATTTCCAAAATCTACAAGGCTTTGCCTGCCAAAGCATTAACTTTGTTACACACAGTATTCAATATAGCACAAAATAATAACATTATGCCCCCTTCTTGGAAGTATACATTTATTTCACTCATACTAAATTGTGATAAAAACCCTACAAAATGTGCTTCATATAGGCCCACTTTGTTGTTAAATACAGACTATAAAATGTTCATGTCTATTTATGCTGATAGACTCAAACATTTTTTACCATCCCTGGTTGACATGGATCAAACAGGTTTTACAATTAATAGAACTTCCCACGATAACATCAAAAGAACAATAACTTTAATTGAATCAGTAAAAATCTTAAAGAATAATTTGACTCTTGTTAGTTTAGATATAAACTGTGCTTTCGATTCAGTTAATTGGGAATATATTTTTATCTTACTGAAGGAGTTAAACTTTTCTAATGACTTTATTAATCTTATTACTCAATTATATAATGAAAGTTAAGCCTACATAAAAATAGGTACAAATGTATCCAAGAACATACCTATCATAAAATGAACCAGACAAGGTTACCCTTTATCTCCTCTTTTATTCACATTAATTATGGAACCTTGAGCTAACTTAATAAGGGATATATAAGGTTATAGATTAAGCCTTAATAAAACATCAAAAATCCAAATGTTTGCTGATGATGTATTAATCACTCTTGGTGGTACTAACCCCACCTTACAAGAATTGTTTAAAAATATGGATATATTTAAAAAATGTTCTGGTCTTAATTTTAATAACAATAAAACTCAAATTCTTCTAATTGGCTCCAAAAGTTATAATATACAGGATCAATATAAAAAATATATACCTCAATCTCAACAAATAACATATTTTGGTATAATTATAACAACTAATATTAAAGACATGTTACACCTAAATTATAGTAAAAGTATAACAACCATAGAGACTTTAATGAGTAAATGGAACAAAATTCTATTTACAATGGATGAAAAACTTTCTATTATAAAAATTATCTTGTTTCCAGAAAATCTTATAAATAACACAATCTATTTCTATTCCCCCCTACAATCTCGTTTATTAAATAAATTAACACACTGATTAAGAACTTTTTGTGGCATCCAATAAAGCCTAGAATTGCACTGTCCTGTCATATGTATAGCTGGGAAAATGGAGGTATATCTTTACCAAATCTAGAAATGTATTCAATTACATCAGTAATTAAAACAAGTGTTTATCTTATAGATGGAAAGAATTTAGCAAAGTGGAAAGAAATTATATTAAATTTATCCCAAAATACAAAAAATAAAGGTAATAACAACCATCTATCACAGTTAGTAAATAATTCATTTATATGGAATTTAAGAGATTACCACTCAGATGTTTAAATCTACTTATGTAACTTTAATTCTAAAGGCCTTTAAAAACTATATATTTAGGTATAGAATCTTTGAGAATTGGTTATTTCTCATTTTCCCTACTGCCTATATACAAGGGATAATTCTCTCTACAGACTATTCTAAAATGCTACTATTTAAGCAAAAAAAATAATGTTTTGGCATCAAATGATAAATAAAAATAAGGCAAAATCTATTAATGCTCTTGTAGATGAATATAATCTTAACACTATACTTTGGTCAGATTTGCAACAGTTTAGAAAATATATTCTTGATAAACTAGTTTTAATCCCCTCAAATGCTAAGAATTCAATACCCAAATGTATTCAATATTTAATTTTATATACTCCTAATACTTTACCAGGCAAAATTGTATATCATATATATATATATATATATATAGAGAGAGAGAGAGAGAGAGAGGGAGCAATCTTTACATACATTTTTTCTCACTCCACAGAAAATGAGTAAGATAACTAAACAAGATAATGTTTGCTGGAGATGTAATGCAGAAACAAACCATATATTTTATAACTGTGCATTATTAAAGAAATTTTGGGAAGAAGTTAATATTTTTTACAGGCAATTTTTACAGACAATTTTCTGCTTACAAAATCACTTGTATTACTCAACACACCTGTTCCAGACTATATAAATAAAAGCAAATATTCTTTGCTCTGGTCTATACTGTCCATTGTCAGGAAAACAATTACAAAAAACTGGAAGTCCTCATCTGTTCCCTCATCTAAAGAGATAAAGGTCTTCTCTTGGAAATATCTAAGTTAGAAATGTTGACTATTAAATCTAAATCTACAAGGAATACAAATTTATATTACAAATGGGAAAATATACATGAATTATTAGTTAAAAACTGGAGAAATGATTAATGCAGTAATCTTTCTTTTTTATCCTTTTCCCCTTATCTTTATTTTTTTCTGCAAAAATATTAACTTAACTGATCTTGTTCTTTGATATATCATGAACATCATTGTATATAGTTTTCTGTGTTATTATAGTTATTCTATTAATATTTTCGCTTTTTAAATATTGTACTTTAAAAAATCAATTTTTTCAATCTTTTCCAAAATATTTGTTCATTGCAATAATGTTTTCAATAAAGCTGTTTAAAAAATGATTTGTACAGAAACACAGGAAAATATTCAGTAGAAGAAAAAGTACAAATAAGAAAATAAAAATTAAAAAATATGTCCCCTAAACTTAAAAAGAATGAAATGCAATGACTTTAGACCACTTTCAGTAAATGCAAACAACATTATTAACACTGTAAGAAGGCTAGGGATACTGGAATGGTGCGCTAAATGTAATGTGGATATTATTATGTTAGAGGTTGTAAGATTCCAGACAAGTGAAGAAAGACTGTAAATGGAAAAATTGCGGGGTAGAAAGGTAATATGGAACTTAGCAAGTAAAGTGTTATTACTGTGTTGTATACAAAAAAAACAGTGAAAATACTAGATGCAACATGGTGGTGCAGTGGTTAGTGCTGTCCCTCACAGGAAGAGATTTTCCTGTCTGATTTTCAGCTGGAGCATCTTCTGTGCATAGTCTCCATGTCCTCCCTACAGTCGAGTGAACTTTAAAGACATGCAGTTAGGTGTGTGAGTGTGTGCACCTTCTGTGAAGGTTGGGCACCAGGTTGGCAACTTGACACCATAAAAGTCCACTGCTAGTCAATAGTGGGCCAGTGATCCACTGTGGTGACCCCTAACCAGAAAAAGCAGAAAGACTAGATGCAATGCAGGTAAGGATGGGAAGGGTAACTGTTGTGGATGTGAGGTGGACAGAATCTGTTTATAGAAATATAGCATTATATGCATATATAACTAGAATGAATGAGAGAATCTGTTTAATCAAATAGTAGACTATGGGGTCATTAATATAAAAATTATAATTGCAGGGGACATTAACTGTGATTAAAGGTATGCCAGAATGAAATCACAGCCTCCCTAGAAAAGAAGCCACGCACCAAGTGGTACAACCTCTCAACTCTTGAGAGAAAGGCATTACAACATCTCACAAATGAGCTAAGTATAACAATCATGAAGGCCGACAAGGGAGCTGGTATCGTTTTAATGGACACCATCACATACATCAACAAGATGGAGGCCACTCTTTCCAACACGGCAAACTACAAAGCTGTGTCCCGAAAGACGGTCGACCTCAGCTTTCTCAGCATAGACAAAGCACTGCTTGATCTCTATTGGAGAGACTTAATCTCCGACTGGGAATTAAATTTCATGACAGTACCATCTCCCCAAATCGGGAAAATGCTTGGTATCCCTAAAATGCACAAAGACCCAAACAACCCCCAGCCCAAGACACATAGTGGCATCTAACAAGACCAAAATGGAATTTATCTCGGCGCTACTAGATTTCTACTTAAATCCGATAGTTCAAGAGTCCCAGTACTACCTAAGAGACTCCTGGCAATTCCTGAATGCTATTCACCAGCCACCCCCAATTATAGACCACTGCATCCTAGTCACTCTGGATGTAGTGGCACTGTACCCCAGTATCCCCCCACCAAGAGGGGCTAGACAATGTGGCAAAATACATAGCCAACTGTACCCACACTCCACAACACAAAGGCCAAACCTGGATTTCACTACTTAAAATAGTTCTTGAAAACAATTTCTTCTCCTTCAATGGCTGTATCTACCAGCAACTCCAAGAGGTGGCTATGGGAGTCAAAATGGCACCAGCATAGGCCAACTTAGTCCTAAGCTGGTGAGAGATGGACATCCTCACCAACCTAGCTGGGTTTGAGTCCACCAGTTTATACAAATGCTATATAGATGATAAATTTTTCCTCTGGGAAGGACCCCCAGAGGAACTTGACCTCTTTCTAGACAGAATCAACCACAGAATTGACTTCTTAGACTTTACCTTCTCAGGCAAAGGGAATGAAGTCTATTTTCTGGATGGCACGCTGTCCTTAGACCTGGTCTCCAGAAAAATTTCCTCCAACATACACATAGTAACAGACGTTCCGCAACAACTATCTCAACTTTACCAGCCAACTCCCCTTTTTTCATGAAGAAGAGTATAGTAAAGGGGTAATCTGTGTGGCTAAGCTGCATGGTCAGCAAAGAGAAAACATTCATACAAGAATGTCACTTCCTAGCCAAGCTTTTCACTGACAAGCGCTATACTAACAAAAAACTGGGAGATCATTAAAAGCAGCCATGAACTGCAAAAAGCACTGGGACCTTCCCCAGCCTTAGGCTACAAGAGAATGCTATCTCTAAAGGCAATGTTCGACACAGTCCCCCCAACCACCATCCCCAACTCTCAGAGGTCACCAGCCATGTACAGCTGCAGCAGATGCATTTGCTACCAGTACACAGCCAGAGGGGAACGCTTTACCCTTAAATCCCCTAGGCACAATTTCACCTTCCAGCAAGCACTCAACAGCAATACTACAGACATAGTGTACCTAGCAGTCTGTGAGCAATGTGGAGCCTACTATATAGGCAAAACAGTAAGGAAACTAAGTGGCGACATCAAGGAACACTTCCAAGCCATTTAGAAACCAAGACACCAAAATCGCTCTAGCAAAACACAAGCTTACTAACCTACTTTGCACTAAATTCCACTTCATAATACTGGACGGTGATAGTATACCAACCCCCAGCTGGAACTCAGAGAACTTAAGTGGCAGGTGAAACTCCAGGCTGACATGCCCCCAGGTTTGAATGGGAACCTAGTGTGAAAAGTTTACTAAAATAGATCAGATAAGGTAGAGCTAGTCCCCCTCCCCCTTAATAGCCAGAGAAATGTTTAAATGCATGAACCTGTATGTTAAAAACTGTATTTCTTAAGAAGTTCAACCTTGTAACATTACTTAATGAATGACAGCACTCAAATACCTTATGATGTTATTATTTTCTTGAATAAAGCATTCAAAAGTGTGGGTCATAGTTCCATTTTTCCTCCATATCTAGAGGTTTTACTCTCATGGTTACATTGTACTCAAACCTTTCGGCAGTCAGCGCAACTAAAAATCAGATTATGGTGTGAAAGAAGGAGTGGGGTCAGTTAGGGAAGAACAACGAGGATGTTTTAAGAAAATGAAAAATAGTAAGAAATAGAGGTGTGTATATGTGTGCCTGTAAATATATACATTTTGTAAATATGTAAATAAAGTTT
This sequence comes from Protopterus annectens, assembly GCF_019279795.1. Taxonomy (NCBI): domain Eukaryota; kingdom Metazoa; phylum Chordata; order Ceratodontiformes; family Protopteridae; genus Protopterus; species Protopterus annectens. The sequence continues at coordinate 604,238,359 of NC_056749.1, read as the reverse complement.
TTACATTGGGTTAAATAAAAGACCTCTACTCTTTTAAATAGGTGCCAAGGGATCTTTTACATCCATTTGAGCTATAACCAGCTGAAGTGGTTTAATGTCTCATTCAAAGGATGACACACTCAGGAGTACAGCACCCCCTTTATGATGCACTGCAGTGACAGCAATCTATCCACCTGGTGTGGGAATAGAACCCACAGCTTCAGCACCAAAGACAGGTGTGCTACGTGTTGCACCATTGTTGTTAGTTACAGAAATCTAGAGTCATAAGTAGCTCTGTAATAAGACACTGGCAGTCGTACTGCATTTCAGTTATTCCTGATGAATGGTTTTGAATGTCACATGCCAGCTATGACTGCTGTAGACCAGGAGGGGTTCATATGGTGCATTGTTAAGGGTGAGGCAAGGCATTTGATAGGAAACCTCTAAGTGAAGCACAGTTAAATGTATTGAATACTGCTAACTGATTCAAGCCATTCATGATCCTTTTTCTTTTGTTCATACCTTGGCAGTTTTGATATGAATGTCATTGTCAAATCTTTTCTTCCTATTTATGATATGTAAGGCTTCTTTACTTTACAGGGCATAAGCCTGGTTAGTATAACATTGTCAAACAAAAGTCTGAGGAACAGCATGACTTGAGCAACTGACACCCTGCTTTCAGAGATCAAGTAAGTTTTATTTCTGTGTAGCTCTCAGGGTAACTGACCTTTAATATCACCGTCATGATGTGAAGATAACATGAAATGTAGATTACCTCAAAATGTACTAGCTCTAAACTCAAGAGCTTGGACATTTCAGCATGAATCCCATTACCATAAAAACTCTACACATATGTACTGAAAATGATTCATGAAACTGTGTAAACATTAAATATAATAATTTTTACAGATGGCAAGCCCTCTTGCCCTAGGGTTACCACCTGTAACAGTTTACCACACAAATTAGTCCCTATTTAGACAGTTTTGCCCTGTGAAAAATCATGGAAAATGGCAAATACCTTGGGATTTTAGGACAAGAAATAGTTTTTAGCCTACCTCTAAGAACTGCATGAAATTATTATTCTGTATATGAAAGACCATAACATCATATGAAACAATACGAACAGTTAAAATTCTACAAGGCATTGTCTGAAAGAGGAGACTATGTCAGAGTGCTTAACTTGCAAGGTAGTTTGTAATACAGGTGGGTGAGGCCCTGCATGATGAATCTGACTTCCCATCACATTTTATCTTCTGGTAGATATTTATGTCCCTGGTTCTTGTATTTGTGGCACTATTAGACTTGTAGAAGCACAAGAGATCCAGGACAACGGGGTCTCTAATGGCATGTTAGCAAGGTATAGAAATTCCCTCAAGAGTGCACAAGATACTGAATAAAGGTACAGTGCTTCTAGCCTCTTTCAGTACCCCATGGTCTTTATGTGTGTGCTCTTCTTATTTATATAGTTAGTTAGGAACCACTGAGATTTTTCTATTTTCTTGATATGTCTAGTAAAGCACATCCTAGAGGGGGCATTATATGTAATAATTAGCCTAATAAATGCTGAATAAAAGGGAACTGCTGTTGTCACATGATGAGCAAACGAGAGGGAATTATCAACTCATATCTCAAGGTTTCTAACTACATTTTCATTTTCTAGTGGGGTGTTTATACTGTATGCTGATGGGAGGGATATCTACCAAATGTGACAGCACTGTGGTTTTTATGTTCATTTTGTGCCCATTCTTTACTACACCAGCTATTTATGAGTGTAAGTTCTTGCAGAAGGGTTTGAGTATCAGAGCAGGATTTCACCATAACTTACAGTCTGCAGTCATCTACAGCCTTGGTAAGGTAGAGGTCTTTGAGATCAGAAAAGTAAATGCCAAAAAGGAGGGGTCCCAGTACTGAGCCATAGGGTACACCACTGGTTACTTCCATATTTTCTGATGATATACATGCTAATCGAACTGTGTGGGTTCCATCTTTTAGCCAGTTTGCTATTCATCTTACCACAATGAAATACATTTTTAAAGCATTTAGCTTTGTTACAATGTTTGTATGAGGCATAGTAATAAATGCTCTGACCAGGTCAAGATACATAGTATGAATAGCATGACCATTTTAGGGAATATATGCAACCTTGTTGAAGAAGTTAACCAGATTCATTAGGCAGGACAAAGCCAAAATGCTGAGTGTCAAATCTAATAAGGTCTTTGTCATTATAGCTTATAAGATCAGTTATAATATGTTCCATGGCTTTAAAGATGAAGTTCATCAGGCTGATGAGTCTATAATTCCTAAGTTCGGTAGTAGGGACATCCCTTAAGAAGGGGCATCACCACTGTAGTGCACCAAACTTCAAGGGTAAAACTTTAGTTAATCTTAGGTTAAACAGTTTGACAAGTGGTCATTCTGTGAGGGCACGCTTAGTACTACTTATTAACAACCACGTATAGTCTCTCAGACCAGGCAGTCTACCTTGCACCCCACATTCCACTAACATATATTCTCACTCCAATGCCACGCCAGTTCAGAGGAACAATAATCATTATTAAACCACACGAATAATGGTCCCTCTTTTTATTCTACCCAGGGACCTTGGAGAAAAATTCATGACATCAAGTTAATACATCACTATAACATGTAGCGGGCAAACAATACAGAGTTAAAAAAAACAGCTTACATACATCAATACAAGACTGACAACACGGTTGAGTAATTCATGGCAAACCAAAAAAAAAAAAGCATACCTCATTCATCCATGTGGTGTACAAGGATAAAGCCCTTACTGCACCCCCCAAATGACCTATAGTCCACTAGCAGCATGGTTGTTAAACCAATCCATCTGGGTAGAAGATGCTAGTGAATGACAGATGATGACTTACCCATCCTGGTGGGATGGAGGCTGCCTAGGCTCATTGCAACAGCAATATTAAGAGCCTGGAGAGCTCCACGCTGACAGTGCTAAACCACTTGCTTAGGAGGCTGCACATATGTGGAAGCACTCATTCACTTCTAGTAGGTAGTGAGTGCATTAAAAGCCTAGAGAGCTCCGCACTGATAGTGGTATATCACTTGGTTAGGAGGTTACACATACATGGAATCACTTCTTTGCCTCCAGTAGGCAGTGACTGCATTAAGAGTCTAAAAGGCTCCACACTGACAGTAGTATATCATTTGGTTATGAGGCTAAAAAAAAAAAAAAAACACTCATTCACATCCAGTAAACAGTGACTGTGGAGAGCACAAGGCTGCAACAAGATGGGAGGGGTCATCACACATTCCTTGGCATCAATAAACTGCTGTAGTGCTCTCTCCACTAGCCCTGGGCATGGGTTTGATTACGCCATGGGGAGGGTAACATGAGTCAAGTAGACTCACTGAACAAGGAAAGGAGCTGGTGGCAGCCAATGGTCAGCTACAGGGAGGGTGACAAAATGAAATAAAAAAATCACATTGCTGTATTTGTTAGATGGTACTATTTCAGTTATACCTTTCTCAGCCTCTATGATTGTGACTAGCCCATTTCTCTCTGGTTCTACTCTGAAATATTAGGCAAGCTCCAATTAAATTCTCAAATGACTTAAGATTCAAACAAACAACATATGAATAAAAAACATATTCTGTAGTTTGTCAAGATTCCTGACTCATGTCCCTCCCACCCTGCCTTAATTCTATTTACTAGCTTCAGACTTCCACAACTGCAGAGAAAAGTGAAAAGTCAAAAAATCCCGGATTTATTGCTGGAACTGAAATAGAAAAAACACCAGCAATAATGCTCTGTGTGAAACAACAATCAGAGAGATGCATCTTCTGCAAGCATGATTGACGTGTTGCAGCCTCGACTTCTTTATCCTTGATAAAAACTAGGGAAATCTTTCCAGCCTGGTAGTAATGTTTTGTTATACCACATCCTAACAACATTCCATTAGTTCTACTACCATTGGAACAAATGTGTAAGGAAGATTCCCAACTGGTAGTCAAAAAAACAATTGTAATAAATACTGTAAGCCACAATTTTTGTGCATAATTTGAATATACTTCAGTAAGATGGCAGTATTCAGGAAATTAGCTTTGTTGGAATGCAACCCACATCAATAAATAAGACTATATAATGCAGATGCCTTATAATTGTAGAAAATGACAATCATGACATTTGGAATACATAATGTATATAATGGCATATTCAGGGCATTTAGACCACAGGGTGTATATTATTGGGGTTCCATTCAGAATGATGAATACTCTGAACAGCTACACTGAAAAGGTTCACCCTAAAAGGTCAATCCTCAAGACAATGAAAATGAAAAACAAATTAACAAAAAAAAACATGCTTTATGCTGCAGGGCATATCCCTTTTATCCCTCACACCCCCTGATAATTACATATACCAACCCTGAGATCGTACCGTAGTGGGGAAAGGGAAAAAAAAACATTCCCCACTCTACCACAATCTTGGGCAACTACAAGACAGTTGCTTGACATATTAGAGTTTCTACCACTTTAGGTCGATCTTTTCAGAGTGTCTATTGAGTGTTAACATTCTAAACAGAACTCATGTAATTGTAGATGTATGTTTTGTATAAGCTATACATTTTTAGTACATTTTAAATCAACCTGTAAAGGATAACTTGTATTTACCTACCTTCTTAAAATCTCTTCCAAGCTAAGACTGAAATTGATTATTTGTGATCAGTGCTGTATTCTGGTTAACAAATTAAAATAATAAAAACATAAAATGAAACCAGAAATTCTCCGGTAGATAATATGCACAGGCATATATTACAGCATAAACATGCAACACAACGCAACTGCTAAGACATTTAAAATAGTGCAATGTCAAGACTTTTGGCATACAGATCCCTGAAGAGGTTTGGGTGAGTAAATATGAAATGAAAACTGCTTTGCTGCTCACTTAGAATTAATCTGAAATTAATATCACTATTTTACAGCATAACTATACAGTCCTCTTTTCTCAAATACTTCAGAATAACTAAGAAACCCTGTAGACTTCAACCCAGAACAATAGTGTTAAAATTCATTCTCAACTTTCTGTTGAAAACATGAATTCAGACACTGTTACTTTAATATGAAACTGCTCTTCAAATCTCAGCAAGCAAATAATGAAAGAAACATTGTTGGTTTGCAGTCATGATCTCTTCACTGAGATGTAATGCCCTTTATAACTATGTGATTCTAATTTGTTTACATTTATTATCGTTCTTTTCTTCAGTACATTCTTATGTTTTTTTGGATTTCTTTGCCTGTTCCAGTGTTATGCTCTGGGTCATTCACTTGCTCCAATGGGACTTTTAGTCCCCACATCTGTAATGCCACTCCAAGGGCCCTGTAACTCACCTGTACTGCAAGAAGTCCTTCATCTGGTAAGATCCGATATGTGTGAACCTGGCGCTGGAACCTAGAACAAAACATGGATTATTTTAGTTCTCAAGTAATCACGCTTCAGTGACTGAAAATACAGAAAATCTGTTATTGCCATCAAAGTTTATTATATTCATTCCAAAGCTATTAATTAACAGCTTAAACCCTTCTACTTCAATATTTCATCTGTAACTTTGAGCAGATCATGTATCTATGGCAGAGGTCAGCAACCCAACAGTGACATCCCTGAGGAATAACAGGACCCCCCCTAAAAGATAAAGTTCAGTTTAGCTGTGTTATTGTACTCTTAGCTATACTTGGTCACCTACTTAGCTATACCTGGTCACCTAGCTTCAACCATTCTACCTGACTAATTTGGAATCTTACAGACACAGCTTCTCTGTTTCACAGATGCAAGGTAATCATTAAAACAACCAAATGCATTAGCAAGCACATTTGTTATTGAAATTATAAGCACTATCTGGTTATTGAGACTTTTGAAACGTGCTTTCTTGCTTATTTATAAAACTACTCATCACTCTTGTTTTGCTGCTTTTTGCTCACAAACATACACATACAAACACAAACACAGACACACACACACACACACACACACACACACACACACACACACACACACACACACACTCCTCATACGCAGATTGTTCTTTGAATTCTTGCCTTTTTAAATGTTCAGCATTTAAATAAACACCTTTTTTCTCTGTCTATATATATATGCTATTGATTAACTGACGTCATTTTGCCCACTTGCAGGTTGTGCATGTTTCTATCATTTGGGGTTGGTAATATAATAAAGGTAGTCAAGAGGCTGTTTTCTGAGTATAAAATGTTCTTAGTGCAAGTTGGTAAAATGCCATCCCTGATTCCAGTGATGATCATGCATTTTTGTGTTGATGTGCGCGCAGCAACCTGTTTTTCAATATGACTCATCTCAGGGAATGAATACCAATCAATTTATTACTACTTTTTAAAAACTCATACAAAAGTAAATGTCATTGGAGATTTACTCCCCAGTGGAAAACTGGTCTCAGTCTATTGTGATCTCAATAAATCTGGTAAACACATTACTGTCCTGCTTACAGACTGCTTTACCAAATCTGACCTTCTTCTTAAATCAGTGGACAACTTTCATAAAAGGCTCAGGAACTGTAGCACATCAGCCTTACTAGTACACACTGACATTTGTCTTCTTACATGAATAGTCTTTGTCATTGTAGTAAACCCTCAGTTTGATTGTTTGCTGTAGACATTCATGATCTTATATCCATCAGACTTGACAAATCTTATATTTCCCACTTCCTTAGACCTAAAGACCATAGTAAGTGTCAAGAAGAAAACTGAATGCAGGGCACATTTCAGTATTTGAGTGTGTGCAGGCATAATAAAGGCAGATAGTGTATTGGAAGTTGTGACTATGTTAAGATAAATAGTTATAAATATAAGACAGATATCTGTTTTAAAGAACACAGAAGGAAGGAGTTAAAAGTAAAATGCTCACTGTGGGTGACAAAGGAGCTGCCAAGCTCTACACAGACAAAAAAATGTATTCATAATCTGTTGGTTAGTGCCATTTACTGGGGAATGCAGGTTATGCAGTGGAACTGTGGCTGATGACGTCCATCAGAAATGCACACACATCCACTGAAGAGCATCATAATGAGGCACATGTTCAAACAAGAAATATCATACAGCATGTGTTTCAGCTGCTGAAGTCATGGTTTCAGTGTCTAGATACATCTGTGGGAACCCTGCAGTAGGTTCCATGGACATGTACTGAATTATACTCAGTAAATGCCATGCTACACAACATCATCCTGAGAAAACAGCTTCAACAGGATCAGCAAGGGGAAGGAGCACACTTCCCACCACCAATGCCAAGGTCACCACAACCACACACAGATGAGGCATCAGAGGGAGATCCACCAGCTGCTGTGGATGAAAGCAGACATAGGTGTGCTCAATATGCCCTCGCAATGGCTAAGAGACAATGCATAGCATACTCACTCACCACCTAAGGGCCTAAAACCTTCCTCCTACACACATACATATACTAACATTGACGCCAGGCAACTCTCACAACCTTTACCTCCTCATGTATTGGCTGTGTACTGCTTGCATCAGACAGAGTCAGCCCTGAAATAAAACTGTGGCAACTGTTTCATTTACAAGGTAAGTATTGAACCTGAAGTGTATTGTGTAATAATATGAATGGGTGGCATATCCTTGTATTTCATTACTTGGTACTGTAAGCAAGTAAAAGATGGAAGTTTTGTATAGAAATGACCTTAACATGTGACAGTAGAGACTTATTTGACATATCTGTGTACATTATTAAGAAGTAGGCCTCAAGCATCAAAGATTCATACAGTCATACTTCTCAAATGTACTGATGATCACTGCATGCCCTCAGTTTAGCACAATGCGTTTGTATTGGAAAATCATTAAAGAGAGAAGTTAGAAGGGAATAATACACATTGCAGTTTCAGACTTCACAACCCTCACAAGATCATCTACAATAAAGTTGGGAAATTTTGATGCTATTAGCTGTCAAACTTTCTAAGGCCAGTATATGTCAAAGGTAAAATTACCAGTTCAACACCACAAATGCATATATAGATGCACTAAGTCAGCTATGCACCCTGAGCATCATACATAACGTTTATTTATCACTGAATACAAAAGATAGAAAACAGGGATATGGCACAGTTACCATCACTTGCAAAAGGTGTTGTGTAGGGGGCAGGCAGCCTAGGCTGACACAAAAGGTTGGTGAGTGTGTGTGGATAAGAAAGAGAAGCAGGAAGCCATCTGGATAAACCAACAAATGGCCAGTGAGACAAAATGAGTTTTAAGCTGCACAACTGAGCCATGAAACTGTTGTGCATGTGTCTTTAGGGGTCCTGCAGGTGAAATTGATGTGTGAATATCTGCATGAACACAGCTAGGTTCTGTGCTAGCTCTGTATCTTGGTAAGTCAGACAGGTGTGAGCCATGCATGGTAGAGGTGGCAGTTCATTGTTGTCTTCCTTGACCACAAGAACTGGCTCTTTCAGGAGTTGCACTGCCATGACCACGGTCATTGTCAGATGCACTGCTGCTACCTGAACATGACTGATGTCTGCTGGATGAGCTCCCTTCATGGGGACACCCAGAACTATGAACTCATGGCCTGCCACATCTGGGTGTGGACAACTCACCTACTGATGGAGCAGTGGAAGCACTACCATTATGGGAGCATGATCAGGTATAGCCAAGTTGGCTAGCAGCAGATGATGTGGCTGACCTACGCCCATGAGGATGCCGTTCTTCTCCCAGCAGACATTCCATCACAGACCCTGCTCATTCCATGACAGACACCCCTCAGTCCTTCACAGACACCACTTGTTCCAAAGTGTCATTCATCAGATCCATTGAATTGACAACACTGTGGAGGCAATCACGCATGTCATCCTGTACCACAGCTACAGCCCTGAGCATTTGTCTGGAGCACCTATGGGAATGTACCTGTGCTTCCATGATGGTCCTAAACATACACTGAGTGGTACAGGATGAGACACCTGGATCAGGTGGAGGAGGGACAGCAGGCCTCCACTAAGCACTCATAACAACCCTTGTATGTGGCATCTTGCCCACACTTTCGCTACAATCAGAGTAAACAGGCACTGAATCTGCAGTAAACACACTTCCCTGATCAAGGGTCTCACCCTCTATCTGTCCAATATCTGAGGGCTCACTAGAATGTGTAAGTGTAGGCCTACTAGCTGTGTCTGATGGAATTGCAGGGGATAGCTGTATGTCAACCTCAGTGTCAGATTCAAACTCTGCACCCCCCAACTGTGCCTTTGTTTGGCTGCCATAATCATCAGAGTCTGCTGATACACTGACATCAGGTGGTAGAGGCCCCACACTTCCAGTGTCAGGATCACCTGTGATAAAAATCAACAAACACAGGAAAAAATTAATACCTACACTACTATAGTCCAATATATGCTAACACGTAAACATAGTGCAGACACTCTCTCAGTGTTAATTTTTAATGGATTGCAACTGTAAATGATTTCTACTTGGGATAAGGAAAACACAACAGCACTGCAGGCTGACTTATATCCAGTGGGTGTGTCAGTTTAGACTTACAAAATGTTAGATGTAAGATTAGAAATTTAAGTAAGCAGCACACAGTTCACAGGTTGTGTTCATTGACATCAGCCTACCCTTTATTTATTGGCAACTGCATATGATATTATTTGCAGTTAATATCTTCACACATTTTAAGGCCAGTGATATAGAATGGCTTACAGACTGCATGTCTCAGATTACTGGTCAGATAACAGAAGAATGACCAACAAACACAGAGAGGTAAGACAGAGCTGTTTATTTGCAAGCAATAATCATAACAGGTTGTGTGATCATTAAGTCCACTACATCCAAAATAATAAATGTACAAATAACAGTTTTATGGTTTTATATTACTGTAGATGATGTTGCAGTCAGTTGTGTGCAGAATTAATTCAGTTCCTTGCTGCAAAGCTGTTTGTATGGCAAAGAGGGATAAGGCACCCATCCTGTGTTCTGAAGGTTCATTGGCGTGAGAGTTCAAATCCACATCTATGTAGACATATCTCATGTGAACCATCACTTTCTAGTGTGTATGTCATAGATTGATTTTCCTCATTTCAGCTACTTGTCCCTTTTATTTTCCCTTTTCTGTCTTGTTTTTTTATTTTATTTATTTTTTTTTTTTGGGAGGGGCAGTGTTTGTGCAATGTGCTGCATAGAGCAATCATGGAAATGTAGGAAATGAATGGCAGGTTTGGCTGTGCTTATCTTGTTTGTGAGAAGTGTGGCAGTGCAGAAACCAAACTAGACCACCCATAAAGTAGACAGGGCCCAGACAGCCAACAATGGAAACTGGATACATTCAATTAGTTCTGTTGGGCCCCGTACAAACCCACTAAGCAGTGTTGTATGGCAGTAAACACAGAGACCTTAAGAATGATTAGTAAATTAGGGAATGTCACATAACTAGTCCTGTGGCCACAAGTGTAAGTGTAGGGCTGGAGTACAGATGGTCCTGGATTCTAGTTCAGGGTGTGAAACCTTTGTTTTTACTGTTGTGACACTGCAGTTTATAGCAATGAATTGACACATACACAAGTGTTATTTCAACTTTCTTGTGGTCACAGCTGTAAGTGTAGGACTACCATACACATGGTCCAGGGTTCTAATACAGGACATTCCATACATATTTAATGTTGTTCCGCTTCCCATTATAGTCGCTCTCACTTACAACACTTTAGATAGTGGAGCTGATATGAATTATATGTCTGAGGGATGAAACACCATTATTGTGTTTCCAGATGTATGAAGGAGGGTATATTGTGTACTATATTTCTGTAAATATAATTATGTTATCTTGATGTGCATGGGCTTCACATTTGCCTAAGACACATGCACAACTCGATCTATATCCAATAACCTTGTCAGATCACCCAAATACACATGTAACAGCTCAAACTGTCACTTGTATTTATGTATGATGCCTGACTAGCTTCTGTAGCAAAGATAGAAAGTCAACACTGTGGAAGAAAATGCCTAGGCTTGAATCCCACAGTGTGAAAATCAATTTTCTCAATGTGTAAAGGTAAAATCAAATGTGTCAGGTCATTATACTTATGCCCCCAGTGCATGTCTGTAAACCTAACTCACCTAACAGTTACCTTCCAATTTCCAATATATATTTCCATCATACATCAGTAGGCCCCTTCACACTAAGGCCACTATGTCAGATGAACGTTCCAGTTTCAATTAAGTAATTCCTCCCTGCTTGGCACCGCTGCTGTATTCTTACCATCATACACACATTGTTCGGGTATGTGCATCCCCAGTAAATGTGATAACTGAAATTGGTGGGAAAGCATCAGTCTCCATTGCTCTAGGTCTTCTGGTAGACATGGCTGGCATTAGTGGGGAAGGTGCCAGGTTTAGGGCACAAAGTTGGGGTGTCCAGGAGTCCATTTTTTTATTTGACTCCTAATAAAGCAGCACAGCCAAAGACTTTGGCAGGAGGGCTATTCTGGCTCCCAGTACAAGTCTGAGGTGTGAAATAGTTTGGCCCACGTAGTATCCAGTGTCACTGGTATCCTGTACACCGGAGAGCAATGTAGGCATCATTTTAATGATCTACAGAGGAGAAAACCTGATACTCTCAACAGTTGGTTGGAGGAATTTAGGACTGTGGACATCCCACAGCTGTGTAAATATCAACTAAAGAGAGTACTTGTAAAACTTAGTAAGCTTAATATAAGCAAGGCTGGTATGCATAATGCTCTTCTGTTCTTTTCTGCTTTTTCCCTAGCTGTCAGGGATAAGGATTTTAATGTCCTGGCACATGAAGCTAGATTGGAGAAACAGAGAAGCAAGTGGTATGTATCACTCTCTAAATCAACTACTGGCCCCTATAAAGGCTGTCCCTCCTCAGAAAATACACAGTCCAAATAACCAGTCACTACAATACTTCCAAAACACACTCTGTACAAATGATGCAGGCAGTTCCCTGAGTGCATTTTGGAAGTATTGCAGTGACTGGTTATTTGAACTGTGTACTTTCTGAAGAGGGACAGCCTTTATAGGGGCAGGAGTTGATTTAGAGAGTGGTTTGTTATGTTCTGCATTTTTGGTTACAAGTGGTATGTATGCAGCAGAAGAGAAGTCTTATTGTAGCACTAAATGTTAAAGATAGCTTTTTTGGTATTTTATAGACTTGTATCAAATTGACCGTGCATATCCAAACTGTAAAAGCAAGTATGCATGCCTTAGTCTGTAGCACAAAAAGAGTCTAATATTAGACTTTAGTCAGAGGTTGTGAGTTCAAATGCCACAATTCTCAACTATACAATACTATTATTTCTTCAATAATATTTACCTTAAATTAGAAACTATACCACTGGCAAAAATCCCCTGCTGTAAACTGTAATCTGTATAACTGGAACATGCATATGTGCAACATATGCACATTTCAAGGATTACTTGCAGCAATCTGTAGAACAGTGTGTATCTGTTAGGAGGTATACTTAAATGTAAAACTTAAGATAAAAGAGTTATATCATTATAGTAACGTACTGTGCGTCACATATGATAGTACTAACCTTATCTCTTTTTTCTCACGCCAGTCCTTATCTCTCCTTTTTATTTTATTTTATTTTATTTTTAAAAATATTTTTTAAATTTTATTTCTATTTTTTTTTTTATTTTATTTCTTTATTTTTATAATGGCTCTTCAAAATGTATCCATGTCATCCATGTGCACCACATCACTAAATGCTTCACAACATAACAAGGTAGGCCATCCCCATTATATCAGCCTGACCTCTCTCCACTGACTCCAGCACCATTGCCCAGCACATCTGGGAGCCAACTTGGCAGCACTGCCTCTGCTACCCCTGCACTGTCTGCACCCTCAGGGAGTCCTGCCCTGGAGGCTGGTCCAGTTGTTCCCTCCAGGTGCAGTGGCAGAGGTCATGATTTCATCAACTAAAGTGAGTTGCCAGGGATGAGTAGGGTCGTGCACCTCACCAATGGTACACACCTATGCCGGATGGAGAGGCTGCTGTCCCTCATGTTCCATAGGAAGAGGAGATGTCAAGCACTCCAGCCACCAGGGGAGAAAGGTAATAGTAATGACAGTCCAGTGGGTGAGGACTCGATTCTCCCTGTCTCTAAGGTTGATGTTCATGAGCCTGGGTTGTCCCCTCCTTCACCCCAATCATGGAGTCCCCCAACCTTTTATGTCCATCACCATCCCGGTCCCTTGCCTTGTTTGTCTTGTCTGTCTGCAATTGCTTCCTCACCTAACAACTTACCTGACCCAGACATACCTACATCCCTTCCCCAACATTCCAGTCTCTCTGAAATAAAAAAATAAATGGGCACCTGTCCTGCAAAAAAATAATGATCCCATACATAGATCTCCATTTCACACACGTCTATTTGACACGCCTGATTTGGTCAAATTAGCTCTACAACATGACTGTGTTATTGTCATCCATCTTTGCAGATGTGACAGTCCAAATTCAGTTAATATTCCATTCATATTTTCGGTTTACACTGTTAAAGAAATGGATAGCTATGGTTCTTTCCTATCTCCCTCCTGCACACACCTCAATGGCTTTCCCTTTGTTCTTCCCCCTGATTGCTCCCCATTTCACCACTTTCCTATCTACCCCATTTTCACCACTTTAATCTGGTGAAAAAATAAAATCACACACAACACACATAAGTAGCAGAAAAAAGCAATGAATCCCTTCACTTTTTGGGTTCCATATTTGCGCGGATGTGCAACATGCGCACTATGCCAACACACAGTGACACAGGTACTATAAAGAATGCAAGTCATTGCATTATCAATGTTTATTTAAAAGTATTAAAAAGTATTTAAAAGTACTAGATACACCTGGATTTGAACACAGTATCATCTGGGCTCGAAAAGAATTGTGTCAATGCATTTACACCAGCTGCCACAGAGGCAGTTAAGCAGCAGGTGTGTTTTATGCACTCAATACTAATTGTCAGACTTTAGTAATGTGGCTCACATTTGTGCATTGCTTACCTACATGAAAACATGAATAGTATTGGAAATGTGCATCTCATATGGGCGAATACTTTGCCAACCATTACACAAGCTCGCTGCTCGCCACGCTATGGAAAAGTAAAAATTATTATGTATTATTGTTGTTTACTACCCATTTCCTATCTATGACATGAAATTACATGTGGAAACATAACAAACTGAAGCCCTATCTAACAATATGTCACATATTTACAATACAGCCATGTGTTGCCTATTTCCAAGCACTGCAACCCTGGTGTCTCAGTACTTTTTTCACACATATATCACCTGCACTACAGAAATTAATATTCAATATTGTGTGATATACAATGCTCATCAATCTTGTAAAATGAAGAACTAGAACTATTGACTCATAAGCCTAAAAAGCCTTTTCTGCAAAGCTAGGGAAGGAATCAGCATAGACCTTATCCACGGGGGCGTAAGTGACCTTCAGCATACTTGACTCTACCCATGTTGGTTCTGTCAAAGGTAGATTTTGCTTATTAAACTTAGTGGACTTCTTTGAAACTGACCCCAAAACCTGAATGCGGGATAACAGGACATACCCAACAACTAGAATGAAAGCAGCAAAGAAAAAGAATCCACAACCAGACACAATCCAAATACAGGTTTAATGAAAAAGTTTTTGGAACTCTAACACCTTGGCTCTCAGCATTCCAGGAGTAATAAGGACATACCACCTATGATGTGTTATTCAAGGCCTTTGATACTATCCCCCATTCATGTATCATAGAGAAAATCTCCCATCTGGGAATGAACCCATACATTACTAGATGGTTAGCCAACTGGCTCACCGACATAACACAAACTGTCAACGTTGGTAACTGCATCTCCACCACTAGACCACTTACCAGTGGAATAACACAAGGATCTGTGCTAGGCCCTCAACTGTTTGGAAACTATTTCTCTGAAGCCCAGGCAAAGGTAGATGGCCTGTAGTTTACCAAGTTTGGAGATGACTGTTAACTGGACAGTCATATAGAGTCCCCCAGTGATGGCAACATATTACAGAAGGGGCTGACACAGACAAATGATTGGTGCCAAACTCATTGGCTGAACCTTAAAGCAAACAATGCCTCATTGTCCCCTTTGGCAATGAAGTACCCTCTAAGCTCAAACACAGTGTGGTGAGACTTGGTAACACATACTGATAGCAATCTACACTTCAATCACTATGTATCCACAGGAGTGGGACACACATTCTACATTGTGCACCTCATAAATAAGCCCATCACATCCAAGACCAGGGAGGTCATAGTTATCCTGTACTCTGCCCTTAACAGACCACTAATTGAGTACAACACTCTCTTCTGGCTGTACCTCTCCAGACACCTGCAGCAACTGGAGAAAACACAGAGGTTTGTGACTGGGGAGAATCCAGGGCCTCCAAAACATGACATACATGGAAAGACTTAAAGACCTGTCACTGTATTCAGTATCATGCAAGCTGCTGAGAGGTAACCTATGCCTGACCTACAGAGCAGTCTGAGATCCTGCCCTACTGGAAAGTTAGACATCTGCAAATCAAATGGGACAAGAATAACTTGTTCCAATGATCTCAACCTACCTGTGGCATACATAGAACATGCTAGGGAGATAGATATACCTCCCAGTGATTGACACTCCTCTGTAATAGGCTCCCACTGCATGTGAAGCAGTGCTCCTCAATGACTCTATTCAAGTGCAACCTTGACAACTGGATGGGTGATTGTAAATTCACCCTGAGGTGACACCTATGTCCCTCATGGACAGGGCCAGTCAGTGCTGCTCACAAAATTGCTCTGCTAACAACAACCATGTAACTATGCTCAATAACAGTACTTGTGTTTTTACACAGCTAGGCTTGTAAACACACTAGCGCCATTAGGCTAGTAACCTCCTATGAACCTATGCAGGCCTCCCAACATCTTCCCTACAGCATGGCCTGCTGATGTCATCCACCATAAATTGACAGTCTTGTAAAAGTCAGCCATAGTGCTTCCATAAAAACTGAGTTCTGTAGTCTGTGTACTTAGATAAGTAGGGGCTCTATTCTCACTGCAGTCAGCTGGGTGTTTTGTATGTGTGTGTGTGTGTGTGTGTGTGTGTGTGTGTGTGTGTGTGTGTGTGTGTGTGTGTGTGTGTCTAGGCAGAAGAGCAGAATTGTGTATCCTACAGTTACTGCTCCAATGCCATGTTCTGACAGCATTTTGATACTTGCACATGCCTAGACATCCATTTCATGCAGGCCTCCCAGCATCTTCTCTCCAACATGGCCTGCTGATGTCATCCACTATAAGTTGACTTACAGTCTTGTAAAAGTCAGATTTGTACCATAGTGCTTGTGTAAAGTACTGAGTTCTGTAGGTAGATAGGTAGGGGTTCTAGTCTCACTGCAGTCAAGAGTGTGTGTGTGCGTGTGTGTGTGTGTGTGTGTGTGTGTGTGTGTGTGTGTGTGTGTGTGTGTGTGTGTGTGTGTGTGTGTTTATGCTTTTGCTTGACATTATAAGAAAGCATTTTACACCAGCATGTGGGACAATGTTATTAGCAGATTCTCCTCAACAGACACTGCTGATGTCATCAGCTATATCAGATTTGTGGATATGCAGTACTCCCACCAGGGCAGGGTCAGAGACTCACTAAATTCACCCAATATGCAAGAATCAGCAAACATGGAAAGCCAAAGGTCATATGCTCCAAACAGTGAAGGGCCAAGCAGAGATCCTTGGGGTTTGACAATAGTGACAGCTCTACTAGTACAGGTTGATTCACTGTCTTTTTACAGTATGTGTTCTGTCAGTGAGGAAACTGGATACCCATCTAGTGAAGTTATGGTTAATCCTCAGCTGGGAGGGTTTCTCAGTGTGGGGGATTGTGTCAAAACCCTAGGCCAGATTATGATAAGCAATATGCACTGTCTTACCTTCATCGAAGCCTTTCACATGGAATCAATGGGCTAGGATAACATCATAAATCGCCTATGGCATGGCTCAGCACATACACCTTCCTGATGTGGTTGAATACACAGACTTCAACACACCCTCTGCATGGGCTATGTTTCCACAGAAGGGTGTGCATCAACATGCATCCATCTGAGGTGCGAGACAGCACCTAATGCATGCATGTATAGCGACATCCAGATTCTCCTCAGCTGTGAGGTAGACCAACATGTCATCATGTACCTCTTTTAAATGAATACTACTATTATTCTGGCTGTGTGCAATGGACCTGTGTCAGTTGTTAATGCTACGTCATGTCTTTTACATTTCATAGATGTCCTCAAAGAGGACATCAAGGGCATGCATGATGACAACAGTATCATCTTGTGCAACTTGACCAGGTCAAGGCATTTAACACAAATCCACACTGGGGTATTCAACAAAATGACACAAATCCACACTGAGATATTCAATCAACACTGTTGTATGTGGCCATAAACAGCTATATCACCAAGTGAGTAGACCAGTGTATCACATACGTGGCATCTCACTATGCTGAAATGTGTGAAGTGACCTATATCTCAGGTCCATTGATCAGGTCAGTACATCACAGCTGTCTACTAGGCCCTTGCCTGTTGATTATTTAAGTGATGGACATCACAGATGACATACACATCCTGTGTCCAAAAAGCTGCCTGAAGGGCTACAGATTGTAGGACATCATTGACTCCAGCTGTGATATTAGTATAAAAGAAACAGTATCAACACATACCAAAGATTGCTGCCAGAGCCATGACAACAGATGCAATGACAAAAAAACATGGGAGGATTTGTTAAGTCAGGAAAACAAACACACAACCCAAGTATAATGTGGGCATCACACCCTATAATTAGACCAATAGGTATGTGACCTGTTGCCTGGGGCAGATGGTAAGTGGAACATCCACCAGCATGTGGTCACAGTGCTGACAACTCCTTTGTATGTAGCACAGGTACTGAGTATGTGAAAGACATCCACATCAGAGGCCAAAATACCTTCATAGTTTACAACCTTAATTGCACCAATAGCCGAGTACAATGCACCTTTCTTCATGTACCTCCCTACACATCTTCCAGTGAAGTATAACTGAAGTATACCACATTTGTCATAGTCAGCTGTCACACAGCTTACTGGCCATACCTAGGTATTCTTTTTGTGGCATATACATGACTGTCTGATGGTACGTAACACCAATCAAGTTGTAACACCAGATGCATGTGTGCTACCTGTTCTGCTGATGCACACACTACATGCATAGGTGTCTGTCAACATTAATGGCATGGATATCATTAGTGACAGTGTGGACTGTACCATATGTGTGTGTGTGTGTGTGTGTGTGTGTGTGTGTGTGTGTGTATATATATATATATATATATATATATATATATATATATATATATATACATATACATATGCCATGCACATCAGTCAACTAGCCTGTATTGCTCATAAAGTCACATTCAGGTATAGCAACAACTCCATCATATGTTACAGTGTCAGGGCAGTGTGTGTGGTTACCCACATAGAGTGTGGATGTATCATAATAATTGTTCAGGTGTGTGTGTGTGTGTGTGTGTGTGTGTGTGTGTGTGTGTGTGTGTGTGTGTGTGTGTGTGTGTGTGTGTGTGAGTGTGTGTGTGCAGAATCATTTCTTATCACTCTAAATTACATATGTTATATCAGAGGCATGGGATTACTGGTGGTATTATTCTGACAATGTCTATGATTGTGGTTGGTTGTTTAATGCTTCCCATGAGCCTTTACCTGTGCCTCACTTGCTGAAGACCTCTGCTGAGATTACACTCATATTCAGGCTAATCAGTTTGTACAGCTTTACAATATGCACCCTACCACAATTGTATATCAGATCCCTGATAGATGTCTCTGCATTATTCATGCAAGGATGCTTATCTCTCATAGATATCCTCCCCATTGTTATGTCACCTTGTATGACAGTCACATAAAACACATTTTCACTGTGCTGTCTTTATTGTACCATATAGATATGTGACTGTTGTTGCTGCTATAACCATCTTCCACTGACATGCCCTTATCTGCTGTACATTAGGTTGTATCACTTGTCTTCTTTTCTTGTGTTCATTCCTACAATTCATCTGTGTGTCTCTATTCAATACACACACTTCCCCTGAGTGCTTATTTTACAAGGCAGTCCATGTACTGTTACAAATTATTTACACAGCTTCAGTACAGAATGCCAGGAATGGGATTTCACAATACTCAGCACTGTAGATATACTGTCCTGTACTCTTGAGAGGTATGAATGCAACATATATGGCCTGAACACTGTCCAGATATTCACAGGATGTCCAGATGTGTTCCTTATCAAATTTGTGACTTTCTGCCATATTGTTGGGGTGATCTCAGGACTGATGTGGCTCATTACTACATACATTTGAGTTCATACCTCTCAACTGTCCAGATTTTTGTCTCATATTTTTGATCTTTTGCTCATAAAATTTTGGTTTTCTGGAAAATCATTGGCATGTCATTGTGGATTGAAGTCAGAAAATAATGATAGACATTTGAGTTTCAAACTTCATGCTCTTCAGAAAAATTAATGCTAATGTAAACCCTATCAATCTATCAACTTTCTAAGTTTGTAAGAGCAATATTAAAATTCTGTACCTGTTTTTTGGTCCTTTGTTGCCCCCCCCCCTCTTTAGTTATGGCTTTGTCCAGATGACTTGCTCTAAGAGGTTGAGAGGTATGTTTGCGTTTCATACTTCAAATCCTTCAGAATATGTACTTCTACCACATTTCTATAAGGCATCTATGTGAAATAGCACTCTATTTCTGGGTCATTGTCCTCACATTATGTGCAGGCGTGTTGAACTATGAGATCGAGACCTATCTGTGAAGCCCATGTGAACATCGTCACATTCTGTGCAAAACCGCGGACTGTAAGTAATCTGCTTAAAACAGGCTTGCTATTTGTATTTTCTTCACAGTTTCCTGCTACAAAACCTCACTAAGATGTAATGCGTGGCATGAATATGCATTGCGCAGGGGTGCTTGCTATGCACCCTTGTGGACACGTGCAAACTCCATGTAGGCTTCTTGCACAACCTACATAGAGTTTATTGAATCCCAGGGAGTGTTTTTGCAGCGGGGCAAGCCCCCTGTATATATCCATACCTTGTACCTCCTTTCTCTCCCCTCCCTCACTTCCTCATTCAGTGTCGATCTTTGATTCTCTTTCCAAATATGCCGTAACTCTGTTTTTTTCTGTCACTTCATACTGCAATTCCTTTTTGTATTACACTAGCCTTACATTTAGTTTGTCTATAAACTGGCTAAAATTTCTCTAAATATTAAATCATTGTCATTTAATTTGTATCCATTCTTAGTCAGTGTTTTTACTTTAGTATAATTATTTTATCTGTGGATGTTTTTCTATTTTTGAAGATGGTAAAATTATTGTTCTTAAAATATTTTTGTAATACTCTGAAGCTTTTATTCCCAGGTCTCCGCTAAAAATGGGCACATACCAAGTCAGAGTTTCCCAGTAATCAAATGTCAATAAATAAATAAAAGTTGAAAGTAGGTTGTATTGTAACAGGTTTGTAGTCCTTTTTTAATGGATATGCTTGTTTTTATCTGTACAGAATGATGGAGTAATTGCTAAAAATTTCTTGCAATTTTACTAACAAGAGCACATCATGACTGGCATGCAACCAAGCCCTAAGAATGATGAGACATAAGAGAAGCTTTGACAGCACCATTTGCTTTTAGATGCATAGAGACCTAAATGTTCACTATATAACAGGGAGGAGCAGATGGTAACTAAGGCTGGATGGACAGTGATAAACAGTGAGAACAGCAGAGGCTGTGTGACATTAACTACTCTGTTTACAAAGCAACAATGCATTAGCAGATTCTGTAAAATACTAAGGCCTGTTTCAACAACATGTGGGCAGCACCAGATATGAAATATAAATCCTCAGTACAAGGCAAATGATTACAGGGACCTTAAGAGGCCTAGCCATATCCACCTTTAAGTAGACACACTTAAAAGTTCCTGCCATCCTTAATAAATACTTACTAGAAAAGCATAAAAGGCATTGATGTTTTGCTGGTGCTTACAGAAATAATGACAAAATCCTGAGCATGTCCACTGAAGGAAGTTTGAGTCCCTATTGATATCAAGTCATACACTTAATAAGGTCAACAAAGAAAGCAATGCCATGTTGTCTTTCATTTACTACCAGCATAGTTTGCAAATTTGAATATCAGATAAACAGTATAGATGATACTGCCATGACAGAACATCCACTGAAACTCAGAAAGGCAAAAGCACTCAATTGTCCAATGATGTGAGAAGGGTATAGTGGCTCTGTGGTATATAGTTTCTGCCTTAGAGCTCTGTGATCATTCTGTTTAGTTCTAATATCTGATGAATTTCAGAAGTAAATTACCATTCACTCTCTGCTGCATGTGTCTTTTTCCTAGGTACTCCATTTTTTACTTACTTCCCAAAGCTATGTTGATTGATTGGTTACTCTACAAATGTCCATATGTAGTATATTTACCCTTGTCCTAGTAGCCAGTGTCATGACTGAACAGGGTTCATGATGGATCCATTTAATTCTTGATAAAAAACAAATACAAATAGACAATATTTTCCCATAGTTTAGAAAGCACAACCAAGATAGCAGTCAAGCAGAGATTTGTTCTACTTATGCTACAATGTGCAATGTTATAGATCAGAGTACAGCGCAATCAAAGGCTGCTTGAAACATAATGTAACAGTACAGCAGATCAAGGTGGAATTTACCAACAAACAAATCAGACTATGCCACTAATAGGGACCATTTTTGTCTGCAACAATAAAATAGAAAGTCATTGTTCCTGGGATAGGCTCAAGCCCCCTACATTTTCAAATTGGTCAAAGTAAGTATTGAAAAACTAATTAATTAATTAGCTAATGATACATTATATATTTTGTTAAATACTAACATCACATCCGATTAAAACACAGTTCTTTTCCTGGAGAGGCTAAATGAGAAGCACATGATTATCATACAAACCAGCAGACTCCATAAAACACTAAGGCCTGTTTCATATGAAATGTAAATCCAAAGTAAAGGGTAAAAAGGTCACACAAACCACTCAGTAAAAACAGACAGAAAAACTCAGCTAAGCTAAGGTTTTCACTGTGTGATACCATAAATGTCCTACAATTGAGTCACATGAGATATATACAAATGAACCCTTAAATACATGTATTTCTAAAGTATAGCCAAACTATCCACTTATGCTGTGCTGACAAGGTCAATAAAAAGGCCAAGACATGTATGAACACAGTTAGTGGGATTTGGCTTTATTGGCCTGAATATAACCACAAAGACTTAAAAAAGTAAAAAAGGCATGGGAAAACAGAAGCCATGTAGATGAAACACTTGAAGCTCTTAAGAGGTCATTTGCATATATACTATGGGCCGCCATTAAAAGGAAGTTTAAAGCATCACACAATGAAAAGTCTAGCTTGGTTAAATATAATTCCTCAAATGTAAAATGCAAAAGAGAGAGCATATGAATTTATTTCATGTAATCATACCTTGCAGTATCTAAAAAGATGTGTGTGGTCATGCATATACTAAAATATTAAAGAACCCATTTTTTATTTTATTTATTTGTTTACTGGGAAAGTCTGATGTCGAACAAGACAATTTTTAGAGAAGGACCAGGGAGAAATTCTCCAAACTTGTGCCTTTGTAAAGTGTGAGGAAACCGGAGCACCCAGAGGAAACCCACAAAAATGCAGGGAGGACATGCAGACTCTACACAAAAGGCACCACAGCTGAGAATTGAACCAGAGAACCTATTGCTTTGAGGCAACACTGCAAACCTCTGCAGCACTGTACCATCCACATGATGGACAACCCATGACGGAACACAACTCTACACATATGAACATATAACTCCTCCAGGAGACGAAAATCCCAAGGGATGGTTAGAGAAGATTTTAGTGAATTTGTCAAATAGATCAGTCATGACTGCTATCTGAAACATAAAGTTGGTTACAATGCTAAAGATGGACAGATAATAAGTGTAAATTGACTAATAAAACAGTGGAAGTCTGCAGTATGCACTGGTTAATTTAATCTGTTTTCTTTACGTTATTTATCTTAAGTACAATGTTTAGTCATATTCCGTTTACAATACAATGTGACTGTTGCCTTTTCTGTTTATTTGAAATGCAGAGTTCTCATTCAAACCACAGTCATTTCAGTTTCTCTCATTTTCCAGTAATGGTGCACAGTCACATTTCTAATTTTGCATTTCTAAACAGAAGTATGAGTTTGCAGATCAGTGAGGTGGTAACTCTTTATTATATAACAGTCAATTATATTTCAAAAGGTGAAGGATACAAGTAAAAATAATGGCCACAGTTATAAAGTAGGAAATGCAACATGACAAGTATTAAATTATTTTTCCAGCTGTATCATCTGCTAATAAAGTATTGTTCTGCAAATAAGAAAAACATGAATTCATAGTTGTTTTCAGAGGGGGTGGAGAAGGAAAATATGTTTCATGAGTTTTGATTGTGAGTTTCTTAAGATTTTCAGTAAAGATGACAATAATTAGAGCTGCTGATGCATTGCTTTTATGCAGGGGTAGAGCAAAGTGCCCGTTTTAAACAGATGGAACCCAGACCTGACTAATTATGGAAAAAGAAGTCATAGCCTGCACATGCAAGGCAAGATTGTTTACTCTCTGTTATGTGTCAGAAAACATATTGTTGAATCACTTCAAAGTGTTAAGTCCAACATGCATGTAGAGTATGTCAACAGTACATACACAAAGCAGTGAAATACAGTGTACACCAGTACTTATAATGTCCTCTATCCACCCATCAATCCATTTTCTAAACTGCTTGTCCTGTTGAGTCAGGGTGGTAGCAAGCTCAGCTAGAAAGGCTAGACTTCCCTGTTCCCAGCTACAGTATTCAGCTTATTCGGTGGGATCCTCAGTTATTTTCAGTGAAACAGAGCAATATGACGCCTTCAAGCTATCTTGGATTTGCCCAGGGATCTCTTATCAGTACTCCCAAACACCCATCCTCACAAAGTGCCTGAAGCATTTTAACTAAATCCTTTCAAGTTGAAAAAACACCGGATGTAATCTAAGATCCAGCTGAATTGCTGAGCTCCCTTACTCTGTTATGAAGAAAAGTGAACCCAGTTATTCTTAAACAAACCTAATTTCTGCAGCGTGTATGTGTGATATCATTCACTCAGTCATTACCACGACAACAGATGAGGATGAGGGAGTAGAATAACTGGTAACTAGCGAGTGTGATTGCATTGTTCAGTTCTTGCTTCACCACCAAAGCTAGGTCAAACAGCTGCAGTACTATCAGTGCTGCACTAGTCCAATGATTAGTCTCCTGATCCCCTCTAGATTCATACATAACAAGACCCCACGTTACTCATGCTATTGTATCTGAGATAGCTGATCCCCTCATACCTCCAGTGAGCAAACCGCTCTTATCTCGGCCAGAATAATTAGCTCTGATTGGAGGTGATGAGTATAGTCACAGCTACTTTATGCTAAGTGAAAGACTACTCCAGTGTGTGTTAACGATCACAGTTACT
Source organism: Protopterus annectens (assembly GCF_019279795.1). Classification (NCBI taxonomy): domain Eukaryota; kingdom Metazoa; phylum Chordata; order Ceratodontiformes; family Protopteridae; genus Protopterus; species Protopterus annectens. Next base: position 604,213,771 of record NC_056749.1, on the reverse strand, counting down.
GGAGGATAAAAAGACAATGTCACCTCCAAACAACAAAGACACAACCTTCACATCTCCAACCTATACACTTTACTGAACCTAACAGCACACACCTTGATATCCAAATAAACAGGAGACACAAAGCACACCCTTAGTAGAGACTGATGTCAATTTGGGGAACAACTCTTACCCCTCAAATACAGAGACTGAATGGCATACATCAATAACTGTGGGACCCTGTGTTGTTGTAGCACTTCCCACATGGAATTCCAGGATACACAGTCCTTCTCCCAGTCGAGAAACATAACTCCGATGACTCCTGCAATATCTGTGCTAAGGCAAAGACATAGTCTGTTGTTCCACAGACATAACAGAATCTGCACTGCTCTTCCTGAATCAGGAGCACTTTGAGGAAGGATTCATAAAGCCTTCCAAAGCTAAAGGCTTAAATGTGAGTATTTATGCAGCATCTATAAATAGTATTTAGGACAAAGAATCTTAGTGGGCAGTAAGCTGTTAAAATGTTGCACTACTATCAGTCTCATTTTGCATGCAGCATTTTGTAAGTAATATGCATATGTCACACCACATGACAATGTTACACCACTGTCAGTATGCATTAAATGTCATTTTTGTTTAAGAGACAGTTGCATAACACACTGAGAAATAGCAGAGGCTGCTTTTCCTCAAATCTGAACCACAACAAATGCACAACATGAGTCAGTAAGCACAGTATGTTTTGGATAGTGTCAAAGGTAAACAGAGGAACTTCTGGTTTGGCATACAGCCGCAATGCAAGCAGAAGCTCTGACCAAGAACAATAAATCACCAGAATTTAAGCAACCTCTTGGGATTTACACTGTATTGCAGTTACCTCCTTATTACTCTAAGTTTTTCTGATGTAACAGACATATCTGCAAAAAATACTCACATTTCATGAGCACTGTGTGATTATTCTCCACAATGGCAATATGTTATCCACTACAACTGATATCATCAAACCTTATAATGAAAATGGCATTAAGAATACTTCATTATACATGCCTAGTAACATCTTGAGGATGGAACATGCAGTGAGAATCAATGCTAAACAAACTCTCTTTTCTGGAAGGAGTTCATGTCAGCAGGAATTAAAAGTGAGTATTTATACAGCACCTGTAAAGAGTATTAAGAACAAAGAATGTTAGCGGACAGTAAGCTGTTAAAATGTTGAAACCAACCTCAGGTAGGATATCAAGGTTGTTTACCAGGGAACCCTAATGACATAAGTGTGGCCTGAGTGTCTGTAACTACCACTCCCACCCTCCCCTTACAGGTACATCCATCATCTTTGTCCAAGCTATCAGGCCTCCAAGCTGCTATTCAAACTCAGATCACCCAGGCTATAGTCAGGGCTTTATCTCTCTATACCACAGGTGGAGGAGAGTTTAGCTTCAGAATTATGGTTATACTTACTCCTCTCAAAGATATTTAAATTTATGTCAAAGAGGAGTGCATTTTTGTTGACTATGAGGCAGTACTTACACAAGATGACATATTATCTATAATCCTTTCTAAATTAAAACATTATGTAGATAAATGTGTACTGCTAGTTAAAATATAGTTTCACTTTTGTTAAAGGGCAACTAAAGTTCTAAGTTTTGCAAAAATAATTTGCATATGCTAATGCCATATTCTATTGGTTTACAGCTAATCTGTAAGATAGTACTTGACGTTGGTACTAACCAAATGTTTTATAAGTAAGCTGTAAGTAATGGTAATATAAACTAATGGGTGGGAAGACATGAAAGGGAAGGTAACTCATGTTTAATTAATTTAAGGAGGTGGTTCCTTCTAGAAGTAAATGAGATAATAACAGTCTTTCCTATCAGCTCTGTCCAGAAAGCTTTGACCTGTTTTCCTCATATGAAACAAAAATCCTGTCTTCCTTACCTTAAACAAAAAATGTTCACAGGTCCATAGGTAATTAATAGGTTATTTATCTGTGAGGGTCTTAAGAAGCCTAGCTTTAGATTCCTGTAGTAGTTTTCCAGCAACATCTGGAATTCAGAAGAAATTAATCTACCTAGATTCACAGAAAGAAATGTAAGGTTTGCTTTCTGCCCTAACCACTTCTTAAACTTGTAACCTTCTCTTTCAAAATGTCAAAATCATTTCTAACATCACAAGACTTGACACTGAAACAGCTGTTTTTTATACATAGGAGTTGTACTCCCACATAAATAAATACTTTGACATGATCATCCATACTAGAGCCAAATATAAAGGAAAGTTTTTAACAACAAATCATTCTGGTAGTACAACAGCTTTAATAAACGCTGTAATGACAGAAAAATATTTTAAATGATACAGAAGATCTAAAATTCCTCATATTAAAGATTTTATAAAGTATATCAGTAAAGAACTAAAAGCTACTATTAGGCTTACTAACAACATAAAGCCAAGGATAATTTTAAGTCCTTCTTTATGTATAGTAGGAAAGTATGAAAAATCATGCAGCATTGTTTTGAACTTATCCAAAATGTCACCACACACTCATCCTAGCAGTTACTTTGTGTAACATTACCACAAAACAACTCTTAATTCCTCAAATTTCCATATAACTTACATCTGCTAATATCACGAAGGAATACATACTAAGATGTTCTCTAAATCGAAAAATATTACTTCCATGAGGCCTAGTAATTTACACGAATGCCTGATCAGTGACACCAAACACATGATTTGGGCCCCCTCTTTAATTTTTTTAACTTCAATTTAGTTACAGGAATTCTCCTCAAATTATAGCAAACTGCAAGGTGATGTCCCTGCACAAGGGCAGTCCTGCCACTGTCCAGGAAGCTATAGATCCATTTACCTGCCTAGTCTGATTTGCAAAACCATGGAATACATCATATATGACCTCACAAACTATGATGTTTTATCAGGCGAGACCTTTATTTGTTTTGCTTTGTTAACAGGAGACACTGCCTATTCAGTTTAGTTAACTTCCTCTGGAAAGTCACAAAGGCAGAAGACAGTGGTTATTGTTTTCATACAGCTTAATTGGATTTGGCCAAAGTATTTGACGCTATACACCATGCTGATGTCATAAATAAGCCAATTGTCATAAAACATGATTCATATGTGGTGAAGCAGATAGCCAGATCTTGGAAAGATAGAAGCTGCGTAGTTAAGGTGCTAAGCACCTTCTTAGAAACTGTGAAAATAACTAACGGTATGCCTGAAGGTTCATTACTCTCATCCCTCCTTTTCAACTTCTGTTTCTTCAACATCCAGGCCAGGAATCAGGACCTTTGGTTAAAAAAGCTTCTTGATGATTATTATTCTCAAACCTTCCTCTGAAACTCATTCATTGCAGCAATAACTAACATCATAACCAAGTAATATATGAAAAAAAGATAAAATTAAATGTGAGCAAGTGTAGTATTGTGGATCTATATTAGAAGACCAAAAGATGTAAACTGCGAATGCTGACAACGTCGAAAAGGCCGAATCTTGAAGTGCTTTTTGTCAGATCACAGTACAGTGAAGATTGGAATATTTGCCCTTTCCTCATTGCAGTGTGATCTCAGAGTTGGTATATATATTTAGCAGGGGGGGCACAGCCCCCCCCACAATAGCAGATTCGAGGTCCAGTCTTTTCGACATTGTCAGCGTTTGTGGTTTACATCTTTCGGTCTTCTAATGCAGACCCTGGTATTGTCACATCTGGTAAACAGATGTCTCTCAAAATGTGCACTATGGCCAATACCCCACTCTAAAATGATAATGTCCAGTATCTTGAAACCTGGATTGATAATTCCCTATTCTTCAAACACCATGCAGTGGTAGTCTGAAACTCCTTCTTTTAGCATAACTAATATCTAAAAGCATATAATACTGGTAAAATGTAATTATTATCCTTCTATATATATATAATTAGGACATAATGAGGACACCTTCAGGATGCTCCTTTCTAGACATACTACATAGCTGTTCCTAAGCAAGAAGATGGCTGGCCTAAAGTATGTGATCTGCCAGGAAAGTATCCTCATTTCTCTGTTTCTTATAGGCTGTTGTGAGGTGACCTCTGCCTTGCATCCAACACTGATAGGGAGAACATCTTCCTTGAGCTCCTGTATTTACACAAGTAATATAGCTCTACTACCACAAATAAAGACTTAAATCTTCACCAGCATGTAAGTAAAACCCACAGGAGACATACATTTTATAATTCAACACCTACCCTGCCTCTGGAACAAACTTCCCTTGCAAGTTAAACAAAATGACACCTCAGCATCTATTAACTAAATCCTGGATGACCACATGGGTACCCATACATTTCCTCTAGAAATTACTTATTTTTCCCTTCTTGAGCAAGGGGAGCAGAGCATGAGGGTCAGGGGTTGGTATAAGCATGCTGCAAGTGGTTTTGTGACTCAATTGCCTTGCATTTCCAGTGATCCTGTGTGATCCTATAACTTTTAAAATGCCAAGAAAATATATTTAAATTGAAATAACACTGCAATAAAACAAGAGCAGAAAACAATGTAAAACAATGTAATTATGCAAATTACAAGCCAAAGAAAGAGAAATACACTTTAGTCTTTTCTGGCAGCTGTCCCTTGTTGACTCTCAGGGCAGAACTAGTATCCTTCTAAATGACTTTAGAGGATAAAAAGTGGGTGCAGTTTCAATAGAGCAGCTTCTTTAATGAGTTTCTGAGAATTAAGTAGTTAATTTCTTGTTTTCCAACACAGATATTAATTAAATCATAGATCTGGCAGTTGGCACAGAGGATTAATGCTGTGAGCTGTAGTTCCAGTGATACAGGGTTTGATTCCCTCAGCCCTCATTTGCCTACTGTTTGATCTTGAGCAGGTCACTTAACCAGACATTGCTTCCAGATCACTCCTGAAAAGGGACTGTGTGTCCAGTGGGCCTACCTGGTTACCAAATACTGTAGGTATTATTATTATTGTTATTATTATTAACTCTTTCATGTGCCGGAATGGGAATATCTTTGGAATGACTTGGGGCTAATACTGTTGCTTCCTTTATCATTGAAATGGGAGCTTCCTGCATGTTTTAGAGATTTCTTTTATACCGCAGTTATTTCATTATGGTTTTTAGTTTCTCGGATATGACTGGATGTGCAGAATAAAAAATCCAAACTCATTTCATACACACACTGATAATTCAACATGACTACTATCTTAAATTGCTGCTGCCAGTGCTTTCAGACTCTCTAATGAAACTGACCCTTTGAATATCTCATCAACTGCCTCTGTCACTAATGTTATAGCACAATTCAGGGCTTTCTGCTCTGAATACAAAAATGACAGTAAGAATAAAAACTATGCTGACAAAGCTGACACACAAACATTTCTACTCCTCATCACATTCTGATCATTTGCAAAATGAGACGATTCAAAGATGTTGAAAATCTTAGACAGGAGGGACAAGTTGCATATCACAGAAATAAGGCGGTATGGTCCAATATTCAAATATATGGTTCAAGGGACAGTCAAACAATATGACCACATTCCAGGGACTTTTGGTGAGCATGGTGAATGCCAGATCATATTATATAAGAGAGGCAAATTTTGGGTTACTAAGTTCTAATCCCCAGACCTTGATTAGGACAGTTTGTTAAAGGGCAAAAGTATTGTTTTACTTTTCTAGATCATTCCATGACAAAACTTCTACCAGTCAAGAATATGCTGGTGGCACAGGGGATACATGAAATCTTAGCTAGCCTGTCTTATAGCATGTGCCCATAAAGGTCTTCGCACAAAAAGACTATGTTAGATCAGATGTTTGCCAAAAAAGGCACTGCTCTGTAACTCAGCTGATGTCTTGTGTTATTCACATATAAAACATAACGTCAGAAATCCATAGTGCAGCAAGTAACTATCACTTCCAAAGGTAGATGAACAAGCTTTTCCGGGTCTACTTTAGTTTAGCGAGCGATCAGATGATTGAACGCTATTAGTTCAAACACTAAATGCCGAACCGGCAAAACAGCGAACAACCAGAACAGCAATTTTCTTTTTCCTAGGGAAAGAAATCGCTGGGCCGTTCGTCTGGGTTGTGCCATTTCCTCCACTGTAGTGTGATCTCAGAGTTGGTATATTTAAGTATAGGGTGTGTAGGGGGCACAGCCCCTCACATGGGAGGGTTGGGGGGCAAAGCCCCTCCACTTCATTTAGTGTTTTGTGTTTTTTTGTTGTTGTTTCTTTTTTTTTCTGGGAACAGCATTTTTTTTTCCCTAGGAAAAAAATTGCTGTTCTGGTTGTTCGCTGTTTTACTTTTTCGAGATTTAGGGGTCGATATAACAAAGTTTGATCATCTGATCGTTCGTTGTTATAATATAGGCCCGCTTTTCCAAGACAAAACTGAGATTACAGGGAGGGGGAAATCGCCACCCTAGGTGGATTCATGGGAAAGACTCCTTTGAGAAATTGTTTAGCCACAATTTTTATTAAGTAAAGGAGGATAAAGAGGCAGACATGCACAAATGGCAAGTAAGTGTGCTTTGATAGAAGAAAGGCTATTACAGATTTTAAGAGTGCACACAAGTAAAAAAAGAATAATGGGAATTCCAGTCTGGGTGGGATTCTCATTCCGGTAATGACATCACATAGAAAATCCTTTCCATTTGAAGATAAAAAGATCATGAAGTGGTAGGTGTTCTTACCTACTGAAGAACCTGGATCACATCTTCAGGAAAACCGGTGTCTGAAGAGTATTTAAATTCTATTATCCACAATGTCAGGCTGAGAGTTTGTAAGCTGGGATGAAGCACAAAACCCTTTTTTCTGTGTAAGTCCACTCTCTAAGGTAACTTGTGATGATGACCACTGATCAGATGACGAAGAAAGGGGAACCAGTTTTCCAGGGTCAAAAGGGAATCACCAGCAATATTTTTGATCTGTCCCTTTGAATCTTCAATATAACCTCTGGGATTAAGGGGAGTGTAGGGAAGGCATAAAGGAACTTCCTCTTCCAAGTAAAGGACATGGTGTCCAGACATCCATCCTCCAAGCCTGGGGACAAGGAATCTGGAGCAAAACAGCCTGAGCTGTCTGTTCTGAGTGGAGGCAAAAAAAATCTCTTTGAGGAATACCCCATTTGTGGACTACATCAAGGAAGACCCTGTTTGGCATCTATTTGTGAGGGTTTTCCATGGACCTTCTTAGAGAATCTGCAAGAACATTGTCCTGGGATCTAATATAAACTGCTTGAATAGACAGATTTACTTTTATAGCTTAGTCTTAAGCCAAAATAAAAAAACAGTCTGCACAGTTGATAGGACTTTGCCATACCAAGTGACTTTTGTGTTATGTGTGAAAATCCTGGATTCCACACATGAAAGAAATACTGTAGAGGTTGAATGAGGGACCTCATCTCTTTTACACTGATGTGTTCCCTCCTTTGTTTGAGAGTCCACTGACACTGTACTGCCAAAGAGCCTGTCCATGCACCCCTCCCCAGCTAGGTCTGATGCATCTCTGTTTAGTTCCTGAATGGGAACAGTTGGTTTGAAAGGGAGACCTGAATTCAACTGGGCATACAAAATCCATCATTGCAACTCTTTTTTTTTTTTTGGAAAAGTAAGAAGGCAGATCTGAGTATTCAATGGATGACAATACTAAGACCAGGAGGGGTAGCTGCCATGTACCCAGAAACTCTTAGAATTTCCTTTTTCTTAGATGTTTGAAGAGGAAGAAGACATTAAAAGTACATGGAGAAAGTCTAAACTTTCTCTTTGTGGGAGAAAAGTTAACATACATCCAGTGTTCAGACTGTATTCCAGGAAAATTAGATCCTGGGTGGGAGTCAAAGCAGACTTCTAAAGACTGAGGGTGAAACGCAGCATCTGCAGAAGTGAGATAGTGAAGTTTATAGCAGTTGGTCAGCATTGTTGATTGGCATTCTGTCAGGGAAGTTGGCTTGTTGTTTTTCACTTGGACTTGTTGATAAAACCTACTTTATTTTAACTTCAATATTTTAATATGGATCTTGGCTTACTATAGCTGGCTTTGCTCTTTTTTATTTTGGGTACTCTTTTTAATGTCTGTCTTCTAGCCGGAACTTTTAATTGCTGATTTTGTCTAGCTGCTTTTCTTCTGTGAACTTGTACACATAAACTGTAATCTGCACTACATTCTACAGAAGTAGCTTCAACTAATGGATGAACTTACTGCCCTTGTTGTCCCTCTGTTATTTCTGAATGGGGTGCATCCATGATGAATGCCTCCTGTATCCGCTGCATGTTTTTTTTGCCTTACTGAATATGACTTGAAATATGCAAACATTGCTTCTGTCTGGGAATCACATGAAGGCATAGAAGCAGGATGAGAAATAGGCCTTGCTCAGTCACGCTCTCTGCTTAGGAAACCTTGATTCATATAAGGGATACTTTTTAGTATTCCAGCACAAAATCACACAATGAACAAGCCAACTCTGCGGTACAGAGGGATAGAGTGAATGAGCTGAATTCAAATAGTATCTCAGGTGCCTACAGACATAAATTGATCATCAAAGACGTGAGTTCATATAGCAGCTCAGGAGCCTGAAGCCATTAGCTGATCATCACTGACCTGGGATCAAATAGCAGCTCACGTGCCTGCAGCCATTAATCAATCACCTCTTTTGGAGGGGAGTGGCTCTAGCTCATCACATAGGTGACATCTATTACCAGCATTTGGTACTGCATCCTTGGAACTTGGAACTCTAGCTTAGTGAGCCTGTGTGGGGAATTCATCATGTGAATTTATGTTTTCCCTCAGTGGGCAACAGAAGTTCAAGCTTGAAAGGGCTGCCACAGAGGAAGGGGTGCTAAACTCAGGGAGAAGGTAGGCCACCATATAAGATCAGCAAGCTGGCCAACTCCCTACCACCTGACTTTTACTGCAGAGTGGACGAGCTGACTGGGATACCTGGGCAGAAACAAATGGGCTGCAGAGCTCTCAACCAGCATAGGGATGCCTAGCTCTCACTGTCACAGTACAAATAGACTGACTACATGCAGAAAAAGGAGCCATCAGGTGGTATTAAAAAATTATACAATGAACAGAGATCATTAACTGTAGGTAGAATACCCAGGGAGTTTAAACTGCATCACAGGCCAAAAGCTGGAACTTACGGACAGGTTGTCCCCTACAGGGTGCTAGATGTGAGTGTGAATTTTATCTGTAAGAACTTTGGCATTGTGGATGAATTGTTGCACAATGTTTACTCTGCATTTTTGAATAAAACCCAGCTGCATGCATCATGTAGCAGCATTTGTGACCCCAGATTTCTTACTTATTTTGCACCCTAGATGTGACAGAATTCGAGGGTAGTGTTTGTTTTAAGTCAGGGTGAATGTGGTCCATGTTCTTTTGAGTGCAATAGCAGCAGCAATGAACTGTAATGTTTTTCTTGTATATCACTCACTTTGTATCATAATGATATTTTTTACAAGAGTTCATAACATTCCTCAACCCAGATTTGTGTCATTGAAAATGGTTGGTATTTGGTGATTTCAGCATCTCAAACAATGACAATTCCCTAACTTTGCAAAGAAGTTTACCTCTATTTTTGAAAGGTCTGGATTAATTAAGGTTGATACCACTGCCACCTATAAACACAGTCACTTGAGGGACTCAGTGTACCATTGTCAAAATGAAACCTGTTTCATGGTCTAATCACCACTTGGTCAAGTTCAGTTTCAAGCTACCTGCTTTAATCAACATCATGATGAGTTTAGTGAAGTACAGGAAATCATCTAATGCTGTAACTATCCATCTGTCTGCTGTCCTTGACCATCATCCTGAAGGACTCGGTGACTTGTACCAGCTGGTCACTTTGTATAATATCTCCATGACCATAAATCTTAAACCTTTAACTATGAAAATATACAGCCCAATCCTGTTGCTTTGAGGAAGCCGTAGTAGAACACTGAGCTTTACTGATTCAGCAGAGCAGGACAAACGATGAAGCACCATTGGAAGCATATCTATTCTTGGTGGGCAAGTTGGATCTGGACCTGTATTATCAGAGGTACTAGTTGTAATTTTACCATAAGAAAGCACGTCATCAATATACCCAAAGAGATCTCCAGTGTGAAGAATTTACAAGTTAAATTATTCTGTGTTGAACTTGCTAAATCATTAACTAGACTTCTGCCTCAAGTGACTATAAATTAGTTGCTTATTTCCTAACATATAAGAAGGGTTGAATTAGGGAGGAGGTTTCTTGGAAATCTACTCCCACATGCGATATAGTTTGATGATTTTGTCATAGGCTTTTATTCCCAGCTTAAGAGCCCCTTCTCTGTTTCTCCCATGAATGATTCATGCTAGTTTACAGTGATTTATGCATAAGTGTGTGATGACCAAATACAGCCTAGTTGCTATATCTTAGGTCTGTCTCCACAGAAGAGTTCACAAGTTAGTCTGTAGTGTTACAAGCAAGATTCACAAGGTGTATGAATACACACTTTTAAGAATCCACCCATACCAAGGTACTTGCACCCTCCCTCAAAATGTGTATGTATGTATGTACGTATAATATTTCTTTAACTATATGGTGTTACCCTTAAAATACAATACATTTAGATGGAGTTTTTTGTAGACTTAAATCTTCTAGGATCAAGTGAACATATTCAAGGGTAGTAAATGACCATAGCCATAAAAGAAGACATTGAATTAGCCATACAGCTTCTTAAAGCTACCAAATCTTGATGGGTCTCCTCTTAACCCCATATTTTATAATACATTCAGTGATAGCTTTGCCCCTACCATAATACAACTTTTTTAGTTAAATATGTTACCCATTTGTAGAGATAGCATTCTATGGACAAATTAACTTCAGCAAAGAACTTTAATTAATGAAACATCAAGCTGCCTATTTTACAATACCTCATCTCCAGTTATCCATTTGAGAAAAATGTAGGATATTCACACTCTAATATATAATTTGTTATAAAAGTTCTTCATATATGTGCTTATATAACTGAGCTGCAGTAACTACAAACAATTATTAAGGCTGGTAAGAGTGTTCCACATTAAATGAACCTAAACTGAATACCCCATGGAAAGTGAGCTTCCATCCTCTTCTAGGAATCTTTTTAATTTGCCAAATTATCATATTCCATTTATTATTAAATAATCAACACATTACATTTCTTCATTCACAGATGAACTTTGTCTATAATATAAATATATTGTTTCATGATTTCCCTATTTTCTGGCAAGTTCCAATTACCTTAAACTTTGACAACATGAAATACACAGGTCATAATTTAACTTGAAAACAATACAAAAAAATGAAAAGGGACAAGCTTTTTTTTCAATCCCACACTTCCTTTCTTATGGTAAAATTACAACTAGTACCTCTGATAATACAGGTCCAGACCCAATTTGCCCACCAAGAATATTTATCAATGTAATATTTAAACTCATTTGGTTATTTAATGAGGGATATATCTTAAGGCCTCAATACTGAGACACAAATGCAGTACCTAATCATCCTTTCACAGCTCTGTCTTCTCAACCTAGGATCTGTGAGTTACTATGCCTAAACTACTGCTATGATTGACTGCTGCCATGTTGTTACAGGTTTCAGACAATACTCAGAGACTTAGAAGATGGTATTCGCTATCTTATAAAATTGTTGTTTTTTTTTCCTTTCATCTGTCTTTTTTCCTAATTTTACAAGTTTTCTTGTTTTACTGGGTGTTTCTTCATAGTAACAACATAGTCAGCCATCACTATAGAATTTTTATACCTATTTTGGTTGCTTTTTATTTTAGGTTTTTTATTCCTGTGAGCAGATGCTGTGGTGTACTTTAAAATTATACACTGTTTTTTGTGCACTGCACTTAGGTCCAAACTTAGCATTGATGTCTCAGTTACGTATGGATAGTGGGAGAAGTATACTAATATGTTACTTCTGAAGAGTAAATACATCTGAAAAAATTACTTTAGTTTCTACTCACTACTTAAATTTCACCCTAGAGAGTTCTATCCAAAGCCCTAAAACATCTGAATCCCTTAATCGCCAGTTATTTATAACCATTGTTTACTGAAAGTACTAAACAAAAACAAAAATGCTTCCTCCATGGGACCTGACAATATGCATGGTTGTTTAATGAACATGTTTAATATGCCCTTGCAGACACACTCCTTAACGTTTTTAACCTATGTTTAGCTACTGGATTTGTCCCTAATGAGTGACACATTGCAGTGGTGATGCCCCTCTGTAAGGGTAGTCTTACAACTAACCAAGGTAATCAGCCTTACAAACCTCATCCTCAGAACAACAGAATGTACTATAAATGGCCTCATGAACTATGATATCAAGAGTCTTATTGGACTTGACCCCCAGTGGTTTGGCTTTGTGAAGAATAAACCCTGTTTGCTGAATCTAGTAAACTTATTTGAAAGGGTTACAGAAGCTGTAGACAGTGACAATGTAGTATACACAGGGGATTTTGAGTTGGACAAGGACTTCAACACCATTCTCCATCCTGGTTTCATATAGAATTTAAATGCTTTTAAAACTGACCATATGTGGTAAGGTAAATAGCAAACTGTCCGAAAGAGACAATCCATACAGTATAAGTTGCAGGTGCTTCATCAAAAAAGTGTTAAAGTGACTAGTGGTAACCCTCAGGGCTTGATGCTGAGACCTCTCCTTTTTGGCATTTACTTCTCAAATCTCCAAGCAGAAAGCCAACACCTCTGGCTAACAAAGTTTGCAGATGATTGCAAACAAGGGTTGTTGCTATGTCACTCTCTGATACCAAACTCAACAAAATGAAATCTAATTAGTAACTTTTCTGTATATTAAAGTGGACTCAAAATAAATGCTAAAATGCGTTGTGTTATCTCTTTTGGTAGACAACTCCCCCGCCCCTTATCATTCTGTGCAGACAATGCACCACTACAAAATGAAAATGTAGTCAGTGACCTAGGAACTTATTCTAATAATGCCCTCATTTTTTTGACCACCATGTGACAATGGCTGTCAGGAAATATTTTCATTTAGCACAGCTAATTGTCAAAACAAAATCAAAGTCTAAATAGGTAATCTCTCCCTTATATTCTGAACTGATAAGTCTAATTTGAAGATAATGTCTCTTTTGTGATTTCTCTCACTCAACGTACCAAACAATTAGAAAAACCTCAAAGATTCTAAACCAAAGAGATCCCAGGCCTAAAGTCACTGACCTACCAAGAAAGGCTGGAAGCTCCATCCTTATACTCATTATCTTACAGACTTTTGAGGGGAGATGTTTGTCTCATTTACATTGCCACTGAGATACAGTTGTCCTGAACCTCTTATATCCACACAAGTCCAATATCCCCACCAATATTAGAACCACGGAGCTAAATCTTCACCAACAGGAAAAATAAAACACAGTGGAAAGACAGGTTCATTACAGACTGACTCCCAGAGTTCTGCATGTTTATCAGTCTGACTCACCATCTTCCTTTAAGCATAACTTAGATGACTGGATGAGTATCCACAATTTTTTTCTGGGATTGACTGGCATAGCCATTCTGGAGAAATGAAGCTTGGCATGAGGGATGGTCTTAGCAAGGTCTGAATGGTTATAAGCCTTAATGACCTTGGAATATCAATGAAACTGAGGAAATCACACTGAGTTACTTTTTTCCAGATCCCTCCTGATAGCTAGCATCTCAAATGATAATGATACAAGTTCCAGGGCATTGCTACATGTGGAGTTTGTATGTCATGTCCGTGTGTTATCATTGTTCTGTGGTAGCTAGACCATGCATACATACAAGGCAAGTAGAAGAAACCAATTGCCCTTTTGTGCTGTTTCTTAACCATAACAAGCTGTCCTACAAACATTGTTTCTGCTGCCACAAGCATTTTATATCGCAAACATTAGGTATTATGGACCCTCATGGCTCTGGTCCCAGAAATTTTTGTTCAGTCATGGTAAAGCTCCACCACAAAGAACATTATTTTCCACATTCAGAGTATTCATCCAACATACATTTTAGCTTTTTTATTCCATTTACAGCCTGTTGTCTTTTTATGCCCCCCTTCCCCACTTAAACTATTCTTCCTATTGCACGATGTGAAGCAGAATGCCTTTGCATGCACTAGGGACATTTTAGTAGCAGATGATTTACTGATGTCCACTTGAATTGGCTGTTGCTGCAGCTGTCTGGAACTGTTTTTACCAATACCGCTGATGTCGGTTACCGTGGTGATAGATAACCTAATGCGTGGACTGCAGAATACTTCTGGGTTGGTTTAACAGAAGAACAGCATACATCACTGTGATCAGTGGGTGATCTGACATCCATAAAAAAATATCTCCTAAGTTTCCCAAAAATAAGTAATTGTAGGATCACAGGAGCTTACTGACTTGACTAATGACCCTAATCTATTTAAGCATAGCCATGCTACCCAAATATAATAGACCAGTCTGCATCCCACAGTGTCTGTTTGGTGTGTTTTGACTTCTTATGGGGGGTCCATTGCCAGCTTAGTGATAAAAGTAGAAAGATGGCAATGCCAATCAGTTGGGAATAGTTTAAAGCCAGGTTAGCAGGCAGCAGCCTTGTAATGCTTAAGAAACAGCACAAAAGAGCAACTGGTTTCTTCTACTTGCCTTGTATATATGTGGGGCTAGCTACCATAGAATAATAAAGCCATACTGACATGAAAGACACAAACAAACATAAAATAACTTATTATGGGTAGCGTTCCCCTCCCATAGCAAGATGAATATGAAAGTAGTGAGTGAATGAATGATTGTAGAGAGATTACTTTATTTTCAAATCTAATTTTAGAGACTACTAAATGTCAATCTGCGGTAAAATCTGTAGAGGCCTACAATGCTAAACAGGGACAGTCAAACTAATGAGACAGAAAAGAGTAAGTTAGTATTCTAAGATTATGCTGTAGATAAAAAATATTGCAGAAAACATAATAAGGTAAACCTGGTGCTAAACCGGTACTGCTCATGTATTTCTGTTTTATTTCAGATTCAGAACAGACAATGTAAAGGAAACTCTTCCTAGAGATGCATTTCACATAAGACTTGCAGACTGCTGTGTGAAGCTCAACAGAGTGAGTAAGCTATGGGGGAGTACCATAAATAGATTTACAGCTGCTCGACTGTTACTTTATTTTACAACAGAAAAGACTTGAGACCGGCAGAAGGATTGTTGATAATCAAATGTGCTATGGCTTATGAAATGCACACAAAAACACACTTTGAATACAAAAGATTAACTACTTGTTTACGCACTAAAAAACTGTTGGATAAAAGCTACACACTGGATGTAGTATTTGTCTCTAACTGATTGTCAGATTTAAAAAGTTAAACCTTGTACAAGAGCTTTCAGTTCCTGTTTTTAAGATCACACCAAGTTAACTTTCTAAACCTTGCAGAATAACTCTTTGAGCTGTAAACAAGCCTGCAACTCCCTGATTCATGTCTCTGCTTTTGTGTCACTGAAAATGCCAGGACATATAAGCAGCAGAATTTCAGTCTATATTAATTTCTTTATTCTATGTCTGTTTAGGGTAGGGAACATTTCACTAGAATAAATGCACATCATTTTGACTTGCAATTATGGTAACAAATCTGATAGCATATGAAAAAAATGACAAGTAGAAAGAGGATATGGCAGATTGTTTAGCATTTCATTATCAGGACTTCAGTTGGCTATTGCTTTTCGTTGAGTTTTTCTCTCTTTAATTTGCCAGACCATGTCCTAGATAAAGCAGAACCCTTCAGTTTGTGAACCATGGATGCATAATCCCCACTGTTTATAATGTACTAGGCCATAACTGTTCACTGAGTACGTACTGCCTGTGTAGGGATGGTTACAGTGCAAATGTGGAAACTATTGTGTCAGTCAGGTAACAGGGCTTTCACAGTCTAAGGGAGCCCAGTAGCAGCTTCTTCGTGTGTTTTAAAGATGCACAGCAGAAAAGGTGGGTATTTATAAAAACTGTCTCATTTACACTGAGTAACTTCCGGATCAAATTTTTTGCTTGGGATCATACTGTTTTATGAACATCAGGAAAGCAACTCATAAAAATGTTAACTATTAGTGGCTTTGCAACAGCTATGGTGCAATTAAGTTTCATCATACCCACAATGGTTGTGTTACAATATTGGTTTTAAGCTCGTGGGAGCAATTATACATAACCCAGGATGAAATTGCATAGTTTTTATTAATCCAAGTGTGTAAAACACTGACTGTAGAAGAATTTTGTTTCTCTGAGGAGGAGACCCTCTGAGTGGTTACAAAAGGTAATGGTGTGTTTGTATGTGTGTGTGCTCACATATGTAGATAGTCGAATGGTAATATAAGGCCCAGTGTTTCTGATTTTTTTTTCTGTTGTCTTTTGCCTGTCAGCCTGCTTGCCATGAACTGGACTGATCTTTCCCTAGTGCAGTGACCACTAATCACTGGTAACCATCATCTAGGTAGCCATAAGATTTTTTTTTTGCTACTAACCTTTTCCTTGGCAGCTACATGTGTACTCACAAATGCAAGAGATTGCAGGGCCTTCTCCTGAAGCATACATGTTCCTGCACATACTCCATAAAAGCTACCACATGCATGACTTGGCAGGGATAAACCATATGTCTTGATAATTGCTGCCTAAAGACATCTTTCCTACAACAGGTGTCTGCAATAAGCAAGACAGTCACCCACTCCTCAAGACATCAAGCTGGCATGAGCCACTCAGTCCCATCCTCCTCTGCCTGGATGAACTAGTACCTGTGCTGTTATTGTCAGCCATAGTCAGTGATCTATCACTCTAAGCCAAGGAGCTAGTTTAAGTACACCACTGTATTTAATCCTTCAACATTTCCATATAAAGCTATTACTCACAGAACACAAAAAGATACATAGGGAATAGTTGCCATACAGTACTACTGCCATGGCAAATCTCCCAGCTTTTATTCTATCATCCTTCCAGAATGCAGAGAGTGGTGGCATCCATTGGTAGGAACATTCATGACTTCTACTGGAAAACCAGCAATGTGGAGGTCAAATATTTGAATAATAACAGTTAGTTGATATTCACCTTCAGTGCAAGAATTCACTGTAGTCAGGTTTTTCCATTGTCTATAGGTGCAGACATCCTGAAGTTGATTATGATTAGGACCACTATGGTTAAAAACTGAAAACAAAATATGTATTTTCTCTTGTTAAGAAGCCCTATACAGCCCAAAAATTGTATTATTTTTTCTAAACCCTGAATGCTTTCTTGGGGGCAATTGCGATGAAGTGATCTTGTTTTTTGGAAAGCTACTTCTTGTCCATAATGTACTGAGAGCACTCAGCTGAAGCTCTTATAACACCTTAGTCTCTAGCGTCAGACTGTACTTGTTCACTGAGAATCAAGTAGTGAGAAACTGTGCTAAGTTTGAGAATCCTCAGTCAGAGGGACAGTGACTGATATGATTCATATAGGTGTGTTTTCCTTAACATGCCTAACACATTCTTTACATAGCGTGTGGTGAGGAGATAGCAAATAGCTGAGAAAACATATCTTTATAAAATGGGATTTGAGTTTAGATCCTGTCTCAGCACTGTTTCTCCACTTCACTTCCTTCAAGCAGCCATTGTATGATATTCCCTCCCTTAACAAATACTCAGCTAATTAGTCAATCATAAATGGGAATACACATCAAAAATATAATTGAACCTGCTCATGCCAGCAAAACTGTCTACTTCTAGTTATATATTTTTTGCATGAGTTTCACAGTAAATTAGACAGTATATTTATGAATCCTGAGTATTCCCTGGTCTAAGAACCACTAGAAGTGTAGCTAGTATAGTACAGAACTTTAACCATATACCTGGTAATCACACAAATGTCTTTGCTCACCATTCAGAAGGAATCCTTCCCAGACTAATCACACATATATAACAAGGTGCTGTTAAGGGGCATCTCAGTGCACCCAGACTGATCACTTGGTTCAAGTCAGCTTATAACAGGGTGCTGTTAAGGGGCGTTTCATTGTGCCCAGCCTGATGCTCAAGTCAGCTAACAAGGTGCCGTTAAGGGGAATCTCAATGCACCCAGCCTGATCAGTTGATTCAAGTCAGCTGCTGTTACAGTACTTATACAGTTTAACAAAGCCTTTCTTTTGGATGGGAGATAGGAAATTCACTCCAGGAATCACATCAGTTGCCCTGCTAGACAGGGGTCCAGGGAAGTAAATACTGTGGGAAGAAATAGCCAGGGACTTGTTATGGCTAGGCTTATATAGGCCCTAGGGCCAATATCCTAGTACCAACCTATGAACGTTTGAACCTATGAACCTATGGAATAGTGTTACTTATGGGAAGTGCTTTAGCAATTTGGAATTCATTCTGCTGAAAGCATGTGCGTTCCTGCACATGCACCATAAAGGCTATGACATGCTTGACTCAGTAAAGTGCTACAGAATCCCCCAGTCAAGTGTCTACAAATAGGTCGGTTTACTGTTCTTTTCAACTTAATACAGATACCAGGCAAGGGAGTCCATTGTCTCTTCTCCTTTTCACTCTTGAAAGGGAAATTTTAGGCAGCTATCTTAGGCAGAACTGCTCAGAACAAAATATTTATATGCCTGGTTCTGATCCTCAAGTGGATAGTTGGTTCTACATATCCTTCTTGGAACTTTTCATTGTTCTAGATATTTTATCAAACTTTGACACTATTTTTGACTGGTAATAAATATTATGAAATTAATGACTTTAATTTACTCTTTGAATATCTCTTGTGGGCAGAAAAGGCAGATCCAACGTGTTTATTTGTGGTAGGCACAAGAATACAAAAACTTCTGGATTGTTCTACACAGATATGGCTTGAAATGCTCAAACTTAATTCTGCTACTTTACAGCTAAGTACAAAAGAATAGCTAAACAGGAAGCAACAAGCATAGCTTCCCTTTTGGACTAAATTAAAGCAGTCTAAATGGATAACCACACATGAGATTTTCTTACATTATAAACAGGATACACAAAATGGTCTTACAGTTTATATGGGACTCATACCTACTCAAGTTATCATGATACAAGCTTATGTCAAATATTCAGAAAGTGGGAGTGAAGCCACAAATTCCAATTTCTTAGCTTTACAGTCTTATTTTTTCACTTTTAAGAGCTAGATAAATATTAGTCCGACGTGGGGACTGAAAGTTGATTTTGATTCAAGAACTGAGAAAATGTTATAAATTGAGAGTGGAGCAGTGTGGGATGCGGGAGGCTATGAGACCAAATACTGGAAGCTACTAACCAAAGTAATATATCTACAATAAATATCATTTTAGTAACTTCTGTTTTCAACAACTGGTTTCCTGATGCTGCATTTGTGAAGTTTAAAATGTAAATTTGCAAAGCCACTGAGGAAAAAAAGAACAACTTTATTCAGTGTGTTTAATTATTTTGTATGTTTTCTAAGTTACCCATGAATAAAACTAGCAAATCCAAGTACACCAGAAAAACTATATTATAAACCCTGGCAGTTAGACACAGACTAAATGAGGAAAAATGCATCAGTTTCTCTAGCCACAGTCTGCCAAGGAATGATTACAATAATGAATCGAAAAGTCTTGCAGGTAGCATGGTTAGAGTACCTGACCTGCACAGGTGGGACATTAAAATACAAAGGACCTCCTCCATATAGTGTATAGTCTAAACCAGGAAGTGGTTATAATTCCCTCACAATTCCCTATTCAACTTAAATAAACATAAGATGTGTATGTTTGCTGCAATAACAAGGCAATGCCAGCGCATATAAAGTGACAGCAAATACTACTTTTCCTCTGGAAAAAAAGGATTATTTTTGGACCTCATTTTATAAGAACAAAAAGGGATATAAACAGATAAAGAAAAGGTTTGTCAAACTGAAACAAATTAAAAGTGCATGGATATGTTTTGAACTGAATGACAAACCAAATCACACCCAAATGATACGTGTGGTGTAACAGCATGACATAGTGTGATACGTGTGGTGTATAGTGCAGCAAATTTGTCAAAATACAGTTTGTGCTGTTTTGTTTCACTCAGCCTGAATAGTGTCAGTGACGGCAGGTGAACTCAGAACAGGGGAAGAAGGATACAAGAAGCATTTGACTGAGCAGGGCTATAGTAAGGCAGGTCAGTGATTGTTAAAACTGTGATCAAATAACAGCTTGGGTACATCAGCTCCCTTCACAGACTCCCTCAAAACATATTAAGTATAGCTGCTTTATTCACTGTATACACTTCAGATATCCAACTGTGATCACTGATGAGAGCAAGAATAATATATTTCAGCTTATTTTACTGAAACATACACTAGTCCTGCACAGCCAGACCAATCGCTGTGGAACTGTAACTGAATGGCAGCAGGAGTCCATCAGTCTCATCCACCATTACTAATTTCAGCCAGTTCAATGATCGCATGTAGCTCCGATATCCAAGTTAATCAATACAGCTCAAAAATAATGGCAACACAGATTGCTCACTGCGGTCAGACACATACAGGGCAACCTATTATAGCCTATGCAAACACACAAATATATCCACTAATTACAGCCATTTTATTGACTGTGAATACCCCAGATGTTTGACTGTGGCCAAATGAATAAATGAATACATAAACAGACACAGCAATGTACTTCAATTCATTGCTAATAAATGTATATAGTACAATGTATTGCAACCCACAGGTGTGCACTTGCGTGCACAAACACATAGAGAAGTACCCATCAATTGTCACCACCTTATTGACTGTGCATACCTTTAATCTCCTCTCAGCCATTTACTGAAAGGCAAAAACACTAATCTGATCACTGGGTTGTTCATTTCAGAAACATTTAGTAGTATTTTGGGTAGTCACAGCAGTGTCAATGTTCTGTGTAGTACTGAGGGTCTAAATCTTTAATTATGTCCTTGACCGGCTCAACTCTCCTTGATGTTCATAGAACATCCCTGATTTTGACTTATATATTTTCACTGTGCCTCCTAAAATTATGTTCTGGAAAATTACTGATGATTAAACTCATTCAATAATGCCAAACATTATTTACTGTACACATCAGATATAGGTTCATAGGTAGGTACTAGGCTATCGGCCCTGGGGCCTATATAAGCCTAGTCAAAAAAGTTCCCTGGCTTTTGCCACCCAAGAAAGTTATTTTCCTGCACCCCTGTCTAGCAGAGTCACAGAAGTGATCCCCAGGGTGCATTTCCTATTTCCCATCCAACTGTCAAGATTTTTCTTAAAGAGGGCTAATGGGGAGCTTTGCTTGACATGAATGGGAAGGCTCTGGGACAGGAATCTATCCCTCCAGCATGTTTTGTTTATTGTGGTGGCAAGGTGTAGGTCCCTTTATGGGTTTCTTTAAGTGTAGCATGTCCAAAAGATCTGGGTTTGACATGGCTTTGCATGTTAGGCAGAGGTCACCTCTGAGTAGGTGATATGTGATGGACTAGAGCTGGTGTTTTTTGAGACGATTTGTGTATGGCATCTGTTTGAGGCCGGTAATCCTCTTAGTGAGGTATTTCCATGGCCTTTCTAGTTGTTGTAGATGTCTTGGGAGATACATGCCAAACGAGGCGTTGTACTCTATAATGGGTCTAGAGAAGGAGGAGGAGAGAGGAACAATGACCTCTTTTTTTCTGGGGGTGAACCCCTTTGTGATGAGGTGTGAGGATTACCTGACTACTGTGGCGATGTGATTATCAAAGGAGAGTCTACTGTCCACCTGTGTCCCAAGGTCTCTTATCACACTTTGGTGTTTAGTAGGCTACTACCTATGTGGTAGTTCATGGGTACAGTGTTATTCCCAAAGGGGATGACAATGCACTTTTTGGCAGTGAGCTTGAGGCCATAACTTTGACACCAAGCATCAGTCTCAGTAAGGCCCTTTGTAGAATGTCCACATCATTAGGCAATTGTATTATGGCACCTAGTTTGCAGTTGTCTGCAAACTTCATTAGCCAAAGACCTGCTGTATTAGCCTGGACTTCTGAGAAGTAGATGCCAAACAGGAGAGGACGCAGGACTGAGCCCTGTGGTACTCCACTTGTCACTGGACTGAAGTTGGATTTGGAGTGAGCTACTTTAACTATGTGGGTTCTGTCAGTGAGCCAGTTGGCCACCCATCTTGTGATATAGGGATTTATGCCCAGTCTAGTGAGTTTATCTATAATTCCAGAATGGGGGGTGGTGTTGAAAGCCTTGGCTAGGTCAAGATAGGCTGTGTGCACCACCTTACACTCATCCATGGCTCTGGTGACTGCTTCAAAGAAGTCAATCAGGTTTTGGAGACATGACCTACCTTTTACAAACCCAAACTGAGTGGGGTCCAGAGTTTGGAGGTTAACTATGCCATTGTTTATAAGCTCCTAGATGGTATGTTCCATGGCCTTGCAGACCAGGCTCATCAGGCTAATTGGGCAGTAGTTCCCGGGGTCCGTGGTGGCACCCCCTTTGTGGAGTGGGATAACTGTCACTGTGTGCCATTTAGTAGACACAAAGCCTGAACTGAGACTATGACTGAACACGGTACTTAAGTGAGGTGCCAGTCCATTCTGTAGTTCATGCAGAATGCAGCCTGGGATGTTGTCAGGTCCCATGGATGCTGTGTTCTTGGCTTTGGAGAGTGTGGTCTTTACTTGTGCAGCCGTGATTACAGGAGCTTTGCATTCTTCCAGTATAGTGATGGGCCCTTTGTAGGGTGAGAGGGGGTGAAGTTTGCGCTGAACCGATCTGCCAGGATGTTGGCGATATCAGTTAGTTCTGCATATCTAGTGCCGTCGTTCTGTAGCTCAGAGCAGATCTGAGTGTCGCCATTGAGATTCTTGACATCGCTGTAGAATGCTTTCTGGTTGTCTTTAGAATCAGTGGCGATTTTATTTTCATAACTAGCTTTGGAGGATTTTATGAGGGATCTCAGCTTCTTACTGAGGCTGACCAGGGAGTTCCTGCAATCAGGGGATTTTACCCTTTTTTGAAACAGCTTCTTCCTTCTGTTGTAGAGTTTGTTTATGGCAGGGGACCACCAGACTGGCTTCCTTTTTTTGGAGGATAGCATCTTGGCTCTGTTGGGGATGGCACTGTCCATGCACTCGTGTATGTGCTTATACAGTGCATTTGTATAGGATTCAGCAGCCGTACCTCTATTTTCAGTCTGTATGGGTGCCGTGAAGCTTGCCACTTCTGCCTTAAGAAGCATGAAGTTGGCTTTGAAGAAGTTTTTTACAGTGGTTTCCTTAATGGGGGGGGTGGGGGCAGGATATTGATGTCTATGATGATTAAATGTGGTCGGATCTGACCAATGAGGAGTTGACCTTTGGCATGGAACATCAGTGGCCCACATGGACAAGCTGATCCAGGGCACTGGAATTTATGAATTCCAGGAAGCATTGAGTAATGAGTTAGCACATGAGTAGTTTTCCCAGTTGATGGTGGAGTAGTTGAAATCACCCATTATTAGGGTATTGGGCTGTACCTTAATATTACCCAGCATATCAAGAAATGTGGAGTGGCCATCCTGGGGCATGGCAGGGGATCTGTAACAAGCTACAACCTGGACTGTAGTCTTAGCCAGTGTTAGTCACACTTGGATAATTTCAGATGCATTATGTTAAGCAACTAGCCTAGAGATGTGGATATCCTTAATGAATATGGACGCACCTCCTCCTTTAGTGTTTCGGTCCAGGTTAGGTGGCTGAAACGTGTGATATAAGTTATAGCCTGGAAATGCAGGGGTGCTCTCTAGAGCCTTGAACCAGGTCTCTGTCATTGCACAGATGTCGATGTTCTCCATTTTAAGGAGTGCCTCAAATTAGTGCATTTTGAGGTTTAGACCTCTAGCACTGAGTAGCATTACCCTCAGATTTTACTTGCTTATACCTGCTACAGTGGTGAGTTTGTCATTTGAACTTTGCCTAAAAAGGCACTATAGGGGTGGCAAGAGCCTTAGCCAGTATCCGGAATCCCAGGGTGACAGGTGCACGCCATCTCTGGCAAAGCATCGTGGTCTGTCGATCATGTTGTCCCAGGCAGACAGACACTGTATCCGCTTAGAATGATACCAGAAGTTTAGTCAATCATTTTTTCCTTGTATTGTGGTATCATTCTGGGCGGTGGCAGGATGCTACTCAGGGCTAAGGTCATACCTGTCTGGACTACATGATCTGAGAGCTCCTCCATGTCTCTTTTCATGTAGTCCAGGGAGGTACATCTCAGATAATTTCTGTACTTGTTGTGGAGTGACCTGAGTGCTTGCATTATGTGGCAGATCCTGGCAACCAACAGGCAACTGACAGTAACTTTCTCCTTGTTTAGCATGGTGAGTGGGACATCAGTGTGCCTGACTATAGAGTCACCTATGACTAGTGTGTTGAGTACATTGTTTTGCCTTATGGGCTATGTGTCATTTGGGTAGTGCTGGGGGTGGTGGTTGCTTGTGTTTCAGCTTTGGAGGTCTCTGTTGTTTGGGCAGATTTTTATTGAGAGCCTCTGTGAATGTAGGTGTCTGTTTTGTGTTACCATGTGTGGGTGTAGGTGGTGTAAGTTTTGATGGACTATGTGTTGAGTGTGGTGCGGTGCAGGTGTTTACCTTCTCCTCTTGACTGTCTAGTACAGTATGGGCTGGAGAGAGCTTGGCTTCCAATTTGCTACATTGCCCAAAGATGCCCAGATTCATCAGGCAGACAGGGGGAAATACTGGGAGCTGACCTTTAGACATGTGTGGATAGGTGCTTATTAATTTATGCACTAAAAACTGTTTTCCTCCTAATAAGTGAGGAAAGTTGAGTGCTGCAGTAATTTGTAGATTATTTAGTGCTTGCAATGAGTTTTGAACAAGTGCTGAGCACAAGGAAACAGTTTTGAGTGCTAAAACTAGAAAACTGGCTAGTTCTAAGGGAAAATTAGAAGAGCAGACTTTCTGGCACCGGGAATAGTTTAACCCTAGTTAAACAATGCTGTGTGATGCGCAAAACCGCACAAACACAGATTTTTAAACAGAAAGATGAAAGGGATATAAATAGCCCCAAAATGGCAAATAAAACTAAAGATTATGAGTTGAAACCACTCTTCCAGTGACAGATAGTCTGCTCAAAGCTCACCACTCTCACTGGTGAACAGAGAAGCTTCCTTCTACCTTAGTAAGGTCTGGGCAACACAGAAACTACAAAATAACCCAGAATTCAGCAAAATCTGAAAACCAGACTCTGCTGGTTATAGAAAGGTTGGAAATGAGTAGAGAGAGAGAGAGGGTTTTTTTAAAAAAAAATTAAAACAGATACAGTAAAACAAACACTTTTAAAGCAGAAAAATGGCTAGCGCATTTGAGTGTGTAGCCCTCAACAGTTCAACAGTTGAAAAACACTTAAAAATGATCAGTTTAAAGTGCAACCAGTATCAGAATTCAAAAAAACAGTTCAAATAAGTTGCAAAGTTAATAAAAAATGCTCAGAATAGTGCGGCTAGCGAAGATAAGCAATAAAAAGTAAAACAGAGGTATTTAATCCACTCAAAGTCTCTCTTTTCTCTCTCTCTGCAGCTGTACAACTCGGCAGGACACCCATGCAGGATCTTGCTGAAATAATACAAGTGCAAAAACTGCAGAAACCCCATTTTTCAAACAGAAAGATGAAAGGGATAGAAACAGCCCAAAATGACCAGTAAAACTACAGATTCTGAGCTGAAACCACTCCTCCAGCAACAGATAGGCTGCTCAAAGCTCACCACTCTCACTGATGAACAGAGAAGCTTCCTTCTATCTTAGTAAGGTCTGGGCAGCACAGAAACTACAAAACAGCCCAGAATTCAACAAAATCTGAAAACTGGACTCTACTGGTTATAGAAAGGCAGGAAACGAGTAGAGAGAGAGATAGGATTTTTTTTTTTTTTTTTCAAAAATTAAAACAGACATAGTAAAATGGTTTACTTTACAAAGGCAAAACACAGTTGAGCTGCTGCTCATATGAGCAAATCTAATGATGAAAATCAAAACCGTGACAGTTTTCAATTTTCGAAAATCAGCAAATCAAAAAGCAGATTTGCTGATTTTCAAACATAAAAGTGGAATACAAAATGTAATGAAGTGCAAAGCAAGGGGGCAAGCCCCCCACACCCCTCCTACTTAAATATACTATGAGAATGCACTACAGCGGGGAAAGGGACCATTTTCCAGTCTCCACTATAGTGCAATCTACCCCAAAATGCCAAATCTGCAATGAGCGAATGTCACTGTGCATTTGGTCATTGCACATTTGAACCTTTTTGCATTCGATGTTTGCAAACTTTGCAAATGTTCTTTCGCACATCTGCTGTTCGCCTGTGTGCAGAATGCACACATGAAGGTAAACCACAGTAAAACAAACACATTCAAAGCAGAAAAATGGCTACTGCACTTGAGTGTGTAGCCCTCAACAGTTCAACAGTTGAAAACACTTAAACACGATCAGTTAAAGTGTAGACAGTATCAAAATTCAAAAAACAGTTCAAATAAGTTGCGGCTAGTGAAAATTAGCAATAAAAAGCAAAACAGAGGAACCTAATCCACTCAAAGTCTCCCTTTTCTCTCTCTGCTGCTGTAGAACTCTGCAGGACACACAGGCAGCATCTTGTTGAGAATTCATATTGTGCAGAAAATGCATGTCGATCTAAAACATTATGTTCTATTGACCATGTAAGTGAAGTAGAGCAATATGTTAATATTGTCCTTGATTTCGGGCATTTGCCCCACATTTTTGGCTTGCCACTGATTCTTCAATAATGTTTAGAGCTGTCTCAGACACACACACAAGCACACACATAAGCACACACACACACACACACACACACACACACACACAATATTTTATTTTGTAATTTGGAGGGATATTGTAGTAATGTGTAATCAGATGAAAATTAAGCATGTTTTATCACAACAAAATGCATGTGCAGTACCTATACATATACAAATCCATGTCCACTTTCTTGGTATTACTAACAATCTGCAGAGGCTACTCACTACCATATGTTACTTCATTTCTCATATACCCACTGCTTTTCACTGGTCACTCCACACCATCCAGTTGCAGTACTTACACAACCGCTTAATAATCTCACCTCTCTCTTATTCCCTATAACTATGCAGTCAGCTGAGCTTTTGTTTACCATACATATCACTCTGTCCTAGCAAGAACAAGGCAGCAAATATAAGCATATGTACAGTTTAATTACAAACAAATCAAAAACAATGCATTTGCACTGTACCAGACAGTCTTTTTAAACCATAACGAGGATGGTCAAACTGGAAACTTGTGCAAGGACCTTAAACAGGGACTTAGAAGTACAACAGACAACAATACAATTGTATGGGTTAAACAATAGAGCTAGCACAGAGTACATTCTGTGTTTTCTCTCTTATACATTGTTTGATGCATTAAAGTGTGAGTTAATAATTACTGACAACCTGGTGGCATAGACAATGTATAAAGTTCTGACTACGGGCTAGGCAACCCAAGTATGTTTACTGACTCATCTGTTGATGGAGATAACATGGAGGATAGGTATGACTATGCTAGAGGAAAGAGGACACAGGCATTTGTGAGCTGTGGCAGTTAGTTAGAAGAGGAGGGCAAACTTTTGAAATGAGAGACATGCATGTGATCTACCAAGCCACTGCTAGGGGGTAGCCTTTAACAAGCAAGTGCACAGCAGCATGTGATTTACAGTGGGTAAGAAGTTATTACTCCCATGGTGATGTAGGTCACATGCTATCCTACCTAGAGCAGGTGGGGTTTGGGCTATTAAGCAGATGTCCTTATTGCTGGGATACCATTGTGAGCACAAACAACCTTAATGGATGCCTAAATGGCACCCCCCCCCCAAGACAGCTCTAGCCCTTGTGGATCTGTTGATGATCTCCTACAATTATGACATGATGAGGTTCAAGTCTGTCTATGGGAGGCTTGATGGGTGACAAGCTGCAAGAGTAAAAAGCATAACTGAACAAGACAATAAGGAATATTCTCCTAAAAGCCCTTTTCACTTTTGTGAACTGAAATATGATCAGAAAAAAAGTGCCATACTATTACCGGTTTTGTATGTGTATTTACCTGTTGCATGAGATACTCATATCCATGTTTTTATCTTTTTTTCTCGTTCCCATTTAACAAAAACTCAAACAGTGGTGTAAAAGTTTCAAATAATACAAAAAGAAAAAAAATAATAATTAATTACATTCATGAAACAAAATTACATTAAACACTTTATGGATGAATTATTCCACAGAGCCACAAATAACTAAATGGAAAATTTGTACAAATATTCAGAACCAAGATCTACAACTCAGGAGGAGGACAGACTAGCAATGGTTTAGGAACTGTGGTGTGTCAAAATCTTCAGAAGACAGTGAGAGATGACATCAAAATTAGTTGTAGACTTATGGCAATCAGACTCAGGTGTCAAGATAGGGCAATATTCATAATTTCAGCCTATGCCCCATAGCAGGGTTGTTAAAGCAAGGGGAAGAGTACATTCAGGCAGAAGCTGCAAAACCTCCTAGATAAAGTAGGACAGCAATAATTGGTATAAAAAATGGGGGACATAAGTGCTCATATCAGGACAGACAGAATGGGATATGAGGAGTGCCTGGGATCACATAGGTGGGATAATGGGAGAAAAGAAAGAGAGGCCATATTAGTCTTCTGTCTGGCAAATGGCTTAATGGTGGCCAACACATGGTTCAGTAAGAAAGACAGTCACAAGATCACATACAATAGTAGCCAACATGCAACATGGGAAGATTTCCTCCTAGTATGGAAAGGGCGTTGGGGTAGATTTAGAGATTGCAAAGTCACCTGACCCACAGTATAAATCACTGGTGGTCACAATCAGCTGCAAGCAGTGGGCAGAGAAGCCTCTAAGGACAACAGAGACTAGAATGAAGACCTAGAAATTGACTAGAATGAAACCAGGTGCTCAAGGAAATACTAAGAGTTCTAGCACCTCATGAATAAGAGGAATTAGGTACAGTTGAAGAAGAATGTATAGGTACTATGGAACAGATATGTGAATGAGCCAGGTGTAGAAACAAGTTCATTAGCAAAGTTGGTGGTGGAATACAGAAGTCCAGCAAGATATCAAAAGAAAGGAGTGCAGGAATAAAATGGAGATAGAAAAGACAGACCAGGCTACAAATCAATACTGGCTGGCTAACAAAAAGGCTAAGAGAGCAGCTAGAATAGCAAAGAACAAGACAGCAGAGGCACTCTGCCATCTTCTAGAAAGTAGCTCAGCTGATGACACAAAGAAACTCTATCAGATGGCAAGGCATAGTCAGAAAGATAAAGAAGATTGGCATCAGGCATAGAATAGGCATGTATCATCATACCATTCAGCAAAAATATGGCCCCGCTTGAAAAAAGGCTCCAGAGCCATTAGCCTAGTACACACCTATGAACCTATGAATGGCAACCCCCTAAGTACAAAACCTATGGTGACAGACCTGGGTACTCAGGTTGACAACAATCTCACATTCAACCATCATTTAGCAGCAGTGGTCAGAAAAGCCTTTTACTTGGTTTATCTCACAAGTAAAGGGATTGCGTCCAGAAAAAAGAAGATTGCTACCTCTCTATACTCCTCCCTCATTAGACCAATAATTGAGTATAATACTCTATTTGGTATGTACCTCTCCAAACATCTGTACCAAATGGAAAGGCCACAGAAATACCTCACAAAGAGAATCCATGGCCTTCAACACCTGTCCTATGCGGACAGGCCAAATCACTATCACTATACTCAGTATCCTACAGATTGCTCAGGGCTGATCCATGTCTCACCTACAAGGCAATCTCGGACTCTGCCCTACTAGAGATGTTCCATAACCACAAGTCTAACCCCTCGCACATTACCCACTGAAAAGGCCTGAATCTAATATGTGACATCAACGAAACCTGCTAAAGAGACAGGTTTGTCTCCCAGAGGCTGCCCATCTCTGGAACAGACTTCCCATATACGTCAAACAGAGTACCTCACTGACCCTCTTCAAATGCAACCTTAATAAGTGGATGAGAAACCACAAATTTGTCCCCGGGGTTCCACCTATGTCCCTCATTGACAGAGGTGACAGGTGCAGGTTGAGATTTCTTTTTTGGGGATAAACTTTTGGCTAGGCTTGTAAGGGCCCCAGGGCCATTAGCCCAGTAATCTCCTATGATCAGATACCCTTCGTAAGTAATGTCAGTAACAACCTGATCACAAGTCCACAAGATATAAAATGCAGATTGAAAGCATACTTCCTGCAGCGTCTGAATGAGGAAAACACCGCAGTAGGTGTACTGGCCCGGACACAGCCTAAGACATAAGAATAACAGCCCACCTAGAATAAGTAAGAGCAGCACTAAGGAAAATAAAGTCAGGGAAAGCAGCAGACTCGGATGAGCTCACAACAAATGTGAGCAGCATATTGGGTGAGTTAGGGAAGAAATGGCTCCAGATGCTTATCATAGCAGTATGGAGAGAAAGACATATTCCAGATGACTAGAGAATAAGCTTACTAGTGCCAGTATATAAGAATAAAGGGAACATTCAAAACTGTGGACAGTACAGAAGTATCAAGCTCCTGTCACTCTGCATGAAAGTACTGAAGACAGCGATTATAAATTAATACATAGAATAGTAGAAACTAAGATGGGATATGAGCAGTTTGGGTTCAGATCAGGATGCACCACATATAGCCTTAGATTTGCAGTGAGACTGACAATGACAAAGATGCAAGAGATGAGGAAAAACTACAAGTGGGGATTCCTAGACTCTGACAAAGCATATGAGAAGATCCAAGAAAACTGACGTGGGCAGTTCTATGATAGTTCAAAGTACTTGAAACATTGGTATAATTAATGTAGGCTATGTACAACTACACAGTGTTTGAACTCTCAGAGGGGTTTCCATTGGGAGTGGGTATGCATCAGAGCTCATCTCTGAGTGGACTACTATTCATACTGAGGATGAACTACATAAGCAAATAGATCTTAGAGGACAGAGTGGCAAAGCTGCTATATGCAGATGATGTGGCATTACAACAGACTGAACAAGAACTTCAGCAAATGATAGGGAAATGGAATGCAATACTGAAGGCAGATGGGATGAAACTGAGTATAAACAAGACAGTTGTCATGTCAGCAAATGGGAAAAATCAGAAGAATCTGAAAATTGAGATGGAAGGGGAAATGGTGGAATAAGTGAACAGTTTCAAGTATCAGGGAGGGGTTTAGAGGAGAAAGGCAAACTTAATGAGGGGGTCATAGCTATAATCACAGGTGCTGCAGCCAACTGGCACAGAATGTCAAGGGTAGTGTGTGAAATTAAATGGCAAAGAAGTGGACAAGTAAGGTGCACAAAAACAGGAGGTGACCATTACTACTGTATGGTACAGAAACCCAGGTGGTGAATCATAGCAGTTGAGAGCAAAATGAAGTAATGGAGATGAAGTGCCTCAGATGGGTCGATGGATGCACATTGCGGGATAGACAAAGAAATGAGAACATCTGACCAGAAGCTAAAGTACTTCCAATTGCAGAGAAGGCCAAAGAGAAGACATTACTGGGGTTTGGGGGGCATATGCTGAAAAGCAAAACACAGTCTGGTGAATATTTGGGAGAGACCAGAACAGGGTTAGAGGAAACTAGGGCATCCAGCAAAGAGATGGATGGACTGTGTGAGAAAAGACCAATGACAGTCAGTCAAAGATCAGATCAAAGAAGGCGGGAGAGTAGCAGTGAATCAAGAAAGATGGCAACAGTTCACACAACACCCCAACTACATGTAGAAAATGGGGAAAAAGGACATGATGAGGATGGTGTTCAGAAAAGTATTACATCTTTGCACCTCAGTTGTTAAATACAAGGTTTTTCTTCTTACTGAAATAATAGTCACTCAGATAACAGCAGTAATGCTATTCTTAAATAGAAAACTGTACTCTTGTCTGAACATAGGAAATGGATACCAAACACAGTACATGAAGAAGTTACAGAAGGCAGTTAAAGTGTTACACATCTAGCTATTCTAAAAGCAGTATGTAAATGATGGCACTGTGGAAAATCACCTGATGATCATAATAGTACCACAGATAACCCAACCCATATCTAGAGGTAACTAAAAGCTTAACCCTAATATAAACATATCACTGGATCACCAATTTTAAATGTACAGCTAACCATAGGCATTTCCAAAGGAAAATTAAGTACAATTAGTTTCATACCAAGGGAGGGATGACAGATCAGATTTTTAACCACAGGAGTTTCCATATGAGATGGTAAATCAATTTCAAACCATAACAGGATGATAGGCCAGCCATATCCTTAAACATGAGCATTCAGCAGAGAATGGCCAAGAAATAGAGATAGAACTGACTAGTTTTAAACACCAAGCGATATGACATCCTAAATTGTTTACCACAGGGGAGACATGACAGAAATCTTCCCCAGCCACTGACCAGTCATGATGCTCGTGTCATAGTATTACACTGGGAGACATTCCTGAAGAACCTATCCATGTCATTGTTCCAATGCCAAAAGGACCACAGAGGTGCTATCCTAAGTGCCTAGAAGGGCTTCTACCATTGAAAAATGTAAAAGGAGAAGAAGTAAGTGCTACATTAGATAAGCACTGCAATTGTTAATGAAAAGTGTATCAAAAGTCTTCATATAGCAGTAAAACAGCACTGCTAAGCATATCTATGCTGTACATTGTTGTTTTAATAAACAAGAGTTTTATAACACTTAAGTTATATTTAATACTGTCTAAAATACCTGACATGGAAATGATCAATAATGACACAAGAAACCTCCATATGCTGGGCACAACCCAATTTGGTTTTGTCAAGGGCAGGTCATGCCTACTCAGAGTCATGAACTTCTTTTAGAAGGTCACCAAAGCAACATATGAGGGCAAAATAGTTCACACTGCCTACCTTGACCTCGCCAAGGCATTTCACCCAATACCCTACTCCAGCATTGTTGATAAACTTGGGAGATTAGGTTTAAACCCTTATGTCACCCAGTGGATACCAAGTTGGCTTACAGGACACAGGAATTTAGAACTGGGGAGTCCAGTAAAACAAAGAGGCCAGTTACAAGTGGAGCCCTGGGATCGGTCCTGGAACCACTTCTTTTTGGCCTTGACTTCTCTGAAGTCACAGACAATGTCAAAATTCTCTGGCCGACTAAATTTGCAGTCAGTTGCAAATTAGAAGCAGGCCATAGACTCCCCCCACTGACATAAAAAATCTCCAGCATGGCTGGCACAGAAAAATAACTTGTGTCAGAGCCATGGACTACAACTAAAGAAATGCATAATAGTATCTTTCAAGAAGTCATCCACACACCACACCTAGTAGCTATCATATTGACAACATGCCCCTAACAGTCAACTCAGTAATCAGGGACCTGTGGACACATAGACAGTAATCTAGTCTTTGACCATCATGTGTCTATAGTAGTGAGAAAATCATTCTATGTTATGCAGCTTATAAACAAAGGTATGGCATCTAAATCCAAGGTGGCCATTGTTTCACTATCTTCAACAGTCATCCGACCTATTATTGAATGCAATGCCCCTTTGGTATGTACATAACCCGGCAAACCCAACAACTGGAACATCCACAGAGATTCCTCACTAAACTATATTTATAAATATATTTATATTCCTTCCTCCACAGGAGTGAGCTCGATGGTTTCTCTACCTGCACCTAATCAACCCATCTGAACTGCAGTAGCAGGAGCTGAGCAGTTACAGGCTAGACAAGAGCCCTATGCCCCATTTTTATCTGTCCAAGACTCCCTATTAGCTCACCCATGTAATGGCAATAGTCAAGGCATTAGGAGTGGGCCGGTCTATATGTCCTACATAGAAGTCTACCCTCTCCCCAAAGCAACCCCCCCCCCCATCCTCCTCCAACAACTCTCTCAAGTGCTACTATTTTCTATCTTCCATGGGGAATCACACATCTGCCCACTAGATTTCCCTCTGCTTAGTGTGCAATTGCACACAGAAACATGGACTTCCTAAACCTGAGCTCTGTGGGATGAAACACCCAATGCTCCAATTGACTGGTAGCCATGTGGTGACTCAAAGCTGCCTCCCTTCCACCAGGACTGGACAGGTGACATCAGACACTCACTTCCATTTTTCCCTGCAAGCTCCTGCAATTGTCCAAGATACAATTTATCAACAGGGTTAGGGTTTTATTCCTGTATACCACACAGCTTGGTCCATCTCCTCAGTCTACTAATATGCAACCATTGTACAAGTCCAGTAATAAATTAAAGATGCAGTCATTATATAGCTTGACTCTATAACTTATTATTAATTTATTTTTTGCCACTGTTTGTCCTCCATTGTGTATAAGTAATCAGATCCCTCCTTGATCTACTGACCCATTCATTCCCCATCAATGAGGCAAGAGTTGATAATGGGGGCAATCATTCAGACAGCCATAAGGGCTGGTTTGAAGTTTTCTGTTTAGTATGTCCAGCCTTAACAGCCCACACTCAGGAAGGCAACAGGGAGTGGCATACGATGGTCTGTCCACAAAGGCCATCTCCTAACTTCTACAAGGAATGTTCCCTCCAAGCAGCCCTGCCCTCCTCAATGTGGCACAAGTGGTGGTTTCCTCAGTCTCTACCAGTGAAATTACACCATACTGTGTGACCACATGGGTGCGTAATCCCCCCAAATCTCTTGGGAGAGGCAAGTTCGCCATGCCCTGTTACTCCTTCCCCTCCTAGCCTGTCTCCTCCATTCGCCTCTAATTGAATCCCAGCTGCCTGGGTCATAGTCAGAGCTCTACCTCTATGCATCACGGAACCAGGCTTATGTTTTTATTAATGCTATATAGACAATGCACAGTAGTGGAAATATGGAACATTGTCAGTCTGAATAATGATTTTGGTGAACTACTATCTACTGTTCTTTGAGATACAGAATGCAATGTACTGAATATGGTAACAGCAAAAGAGTATGGAATACAGCTGATGTAGCTCTTGGTGAAAACTTCAGTAAAAGAGAATATAAAAAACTTTGTGGAATTATTTGATGTTGCTGAATGATACAGATTCCATATTTACTGTGACCTTAAAATATGGGATTACTTTTGTTATACTGCATGCATTACATATAAAAACAGTGGGGTTATCTCTAAGAAGAACATCATAAACCGAGCTTTGCTTTCTCTCTTACAGTGCTTTTCTCTTATTTTTTAATAATCGCCTTGCCCCACAGCAATAGCACATTATATAAGCAGCTGTTGTTATGAGTTTTAAATTATGTAATTATCTCTTAATGTGGCTTCATATATGTCAAGAGGTCTTGTCCACTAGGATGCAGGTAGCTACTAATACAAAGGCAATGCTGGCATTGCCAGGCCTGTGTCTGGGGTGCACACGATTTACCATGGTACATTGTCTGGGTTACATATAATCTAAGATTTGAGAATGTATTTCTAAATTAGAAAGTGTCCACATTTGTTGTTGTAAATGACAATCATACTTAAAACTGCACATTGTATTCTGCTGTTCTCTGTAGTAGTAATAACTGTAATTCCCAGAAATGGCCATAAATCACCCTTGACATCCACATCCCACCCCCACCCCCCAGTAAGGAAACCTCCATAAAAAACTTCTCCAAAGCCAACTTCACACTACTCAAGTCAGAAGTGACAAACTTCATGACACCCATGCAGACGGGATCTGAAAGTTCGACTGCTGAATCCTACACTAAGGCACTGTATGAGCACATCCACTCGTGCATGAATAGTGCCATCCCAAACAGAACCAAGATGCTCTCCTCCAAAAAAAGGAAGCCAATCTGGCGGTCCCCTGCCATAAACAAACTATACAACAGAAGGAAGAAACTGTTGCAGAAAAGAGGAAAATCCCAGGATGCAAAAAACTCCCTTACCAGCCTCAGTAAGAAGCTGAGCTCCATCATAAAATCCTCCAAACCTAGCTATGAAAATAAAATTGCCAAAGATTCCAGACAACCACAAGGCATTCTATAGTTATGTCAAGAATCTCAATGGCAATGCTCAGATCTGCTCTGAGCTACAACAGAATGGCATTAAATATATTGATCCCAAGGATATTGCCAATATCCTGTCAGATCGATTTAGTGCCAACTTCACCCCCTAAAGGGCCCATCTCAATACCAAAAGTTTGCCAAATTCCAGTAATCACAGCCACACAGGTAGAAACCACACTCTCCAAAGCTAAGACTACAGCATCCATGGGACCAGATGACATCCCTGGCTGTGTACTACATGAACTACAAAATGAACTAGCACCTCACCTAAGTGTCATGTTTAATCATAGCCTCACCTCAGGCTTCGTGTCCACTGAGTGGCGCACAGCTACAGTTATCCCACTCCACAAGGGAGGATCCACCTTGGATCCCGGGAACTACCGTCCCATCAGTCTGATGAGCCTGATCTGCAAGGGCATGGAACGCATTATCATGGAACGTATAAACAAAGACATTGGCAACCTTAAAACACTGGACCCCAAGCAGTTTGGATTCATGAAGGGCCGATCTTGTCTCCTGAACCTGACTGACGTCTTAGAATCAGTCTCCAGAGCTGTGGACAAGGGTAAGGTGGTCCACACAGCCTAACTGGACCTCGCCAAGGCCTTCGACACTGTCCCCCACTCTGGAATCATAGATAAACTTACTAAGCTGGGCATAAATCCCTAAGTCACTCAATGGGTTGCCAACTGGCTTACTGACAGAACCCAGACTGTAAAAGTAGCCGACTCCAAATCCAGCTTCAGACAAGTGACAAGTGGAGTACCTCAGGGTTCTGTCCTGGGACTGCTCTTGCTTGGCATCTACTTCTCTGAAGTACAGGCCAACACTAAGGGACTCTGGCTAACAAAGTTTGCAGATGACGGCAAACTGGGAGCCATTATTGAATCCCCAAATTATGTGGATATTCTACAAAAGGGCTTTACAGAAACAGATGCTTGGTGCCAGAGCCATGGGCTCAAGCTTAATGCAAAGAAATGTATAGTTATCCCCTTTGGGAAAAAACATCTTCCCATGAATTACCACATAGGGGGCAGTACACTAAACACCGAAAGTGTGATGAGAGACTTAGGGACACAGGTGGACAGTGGTCTCACCTTCAATAACCACATCGCCACAATAGTCAGGAAATCCTTCTATGTGGCACATCTCATCACTAAGGGCTTTTCATCCAGAAAAAAGGAGGTCATTGTCCCACTGTGTTCATCCCTCATTAGATGCATTATAGAGTACAATACCCAGTTTGGTATGTACCTCACAAGACATCTGCAACAGCTGAAAAGGCCACAGAAATACCTCACTAAAAGAATCACAGGCCTAAAGGAGATGCCCTATACTGACCGTCTAAAAAAACTCCAGCTATACTCTGTGGCATATCGTCTACTCAGAGGCGATCTCTGCTTAACATACAAGGCCATGTCAAACCCAGAGCTGTTGGACATGTTCCACTTAAAGAAATCCCAGTCATTCAGAGACACACGCTCCAGGGATCTAAACCTTGTCATCACAATGAACAAAACATGCTGGAGGGATAGGTTCCTAACACAGAGACACCCCATACTCTGGAACAGACTGCCCATACATGTCAAGCAGAGCACCTCCTTGGCCCTCTTCAAAAGGAACCTTGACGATTGGATGGGAGACAGGAAATTCACCCTGGGGATCATGTCAGTCACCCTGCTTGACAGGGGTCCAGGAAAGTAAATATTGCGGTAAGAAATATCCAGAGAATTGTTATGGCTAGTCTTGTATAGGCCCTAGGGCCGATAGCCTAGTACAAACCTATGAACCTATATGAGGCTGCCGGGCATGATCTGATTTTGATTTACAGCCAAATCTTCTTCT
This sequence comes from Protopterus annectens, assembly GCF_019279795.1. Taxonomy (NCBI): domain Eukaryota; kingdom Metazoa; phylum Chordata; order Ceratodontiformes; family Protopteridae; genus Protopterus; species Protopterus annectens. The sequence continues at coordinate 604,175,902 of NC_056749.1, read as the reverse complement.
TCCCTCATAAAATCTGTAACCCCCAAAAATCCATGAAAAGAGCATTCAGTTTTCTACATTTCTGAGTACTAGCGTATGGTAATAGTATGGGACTTTTAGTTTATCTTTGTCACTGATTTGCTTTGATTTTTTTAGTGACTCTCCACTAAAAACTTTATAAGGTTCATAGGAATTTCAGTCTTGAAAGAGAATCTAAGGGGGTTGCTTTTGTTCAGCCTCAGACTTATAGTTTCAGGTACTCTCCAACCTCTAGTCTCTGACTGACATGTGAAGTTGGTCAGCTTGATTATGTAGGACTAGAGGGTCAGATTTACAGAATGACTTGCCAATTTTCCGCAGAAGTCTGTACCTTGTTTAAGACCCTAAGCAAACTTTCATTGACCATCTTCTGTAACTAGAATCAGTGACATGATTAGTATGTTTTAGTAAGGCTGAGAATGTCCTAGATGTAGCTAGCCTTCCCCTACTCTTTGACAGTGTCTATTAAAAAGTTTGCATTCAACTGACTAATAGGGTGGCAAATCCCAAAAGGAATTCATATGATATTTTACAGCAAGCCAAACCTGAATACAATAAAATGGCAAAACCGGGTACAGGCCAGAAATACAGGAAGATTTTTTTTTTTTTATGTGACAATCTAGAGGTTAAATACTTACTAATTATTTATTTATTTATTTTATTTTACATTTGTTTACTGGGGCGGTCCAACTGGACAGAGCTGTCTACTTTCTTGACTTTCAGTTCGCATCACCTTTTAATTACATTTATTTTTAAACAAAGTAATAACATTTTTGGACCACAGAGTCTAACTAGCACCATGAAATAGTCTGTCATGTCTGAAATTAGATTTCTCAAGCAGAGTAGAAAACAGCATTTAAGGTTACTGTAACATTATCTTCAAATTTTGTAAAATGGCAAGTTTCTTATTCTTGAGGGAAAGCAATATGTGATTCTGTTAATAACTGTAGTAAAACACCGAGTGACTATAATGCAGTGTACAATAACATTTTTTTTAGTATCGGTGACATATATCAGCACATCATTCATATTATGCTATGTTATGAAATAAATTGCAGATGCAGTCTAAATCCTGACTGACTGGTTTTGAACAGGAGTCTGAGTATATCGTCATTCAGGAAGAAAAACAGTTTAAGACGGATCTAAAACTGTACAACATTCATCAGGATCTATAAACAAAAGGCTATGTTGTAAATTTGATATAAAGATAGTGTCATTTCTGAAAGGCTTAACCTTCTCTAGACAAGTATTTTAATAATTTATTTGTGTTCATTTATTTTTCAGTTTTAAGCACTTTCTCCATGATCAAGATGTTCAAAGGGGAATTTCCTCCACAGATAGGAAGTCTCCTTTGGAATAAAAGCAAACAACACTTAAAAAATGATTTAGCCATAAACTTAAAGTGAGGACTATATGTAAACAGTGAAGAGTATTGACATGATGGGCCTACATTGCCAAATGCAATGCAGTAATACTTTTTAAAACTTTCACATAAGCTGTTCACAATAGCTTCATATGGCCTCCTCTCATGAAGACAGTAGAATAAAGGATAGGCGTTGAATTCCAACAGACCTGAGCTTAGATGGTTTTCAAGAAAGCATGCGAGACTGGCTTCACAGATGAGTACACTTTGACTGGGTAGAAACAAAAGTGTAGAAGCATACAATGAAAATACCAGAGGACCTGTGTTAGTCTGTTGGTCTCAACCTCCAGTTTATTCAATCTCTGCTGTGTCTAATGTCTAGGGCAATAAAGTAGATGAGGCAAGTTAGAGATATATCAGCATTGTGAAAAGTGGTGACAAACTATATATATAGATATTAGGATTGGTAGCACTCACTTTATATCATAGCTTATATCTCTCAACAGTTAAAGCAAGGTCAATCCAATATATATATATATATATATATATATATATATATATATATATATATATATATATGGGTCTACTTCGAATAACCGAAGCGCCACGTCACCGACACCCGGAAGACCGAGATGGAACGACCGAACAGGTAGGTTACCGAAAACGCGATATCCCGACAGCTGAGAGACCGACAACGGCAGCGTGTGAGTGCGATCCGGTAAGTGTGCGAAAGTGAAAGATTTAGGATTGGGGAGCGGACAGGTAAGTGTACGATAGTGAGGGATTTTAGGTTAGGGTGTGGGAAAGGTGAGTGTGCGGTAGTGTCGGACTAAGGGTTCCGGTATGGTAAGTGTGTGGAAGTGACGTAGAACAGTGTAGGGAAGGGTTAAGTGTGTCAGGGTTAGAATGCGGGTGGAGTGAGTGTGCGATAGTGACGGGCTGAATGTTTTAGGGTGGGTTAAGTGAGTTAGGGTTAGGGTGCAGGTAGGGTAAGTGTGCGATAGTGACGGTGTTGAGGTTTAGGGGTGGGTTAAGTGAGTTAGGGTTAGGGTGCAGGTAGGGTAAGTGTGCGATAGTGACGGTGAGTTAGGGTTAGGGTGCAGGTAGGGTAAGTGTGCGATAGTGACGGTGTTGAGGTTTAGAGGTGGGTTAAGTGAGTTAGGGTTAGGGTGCGGGTTGGGTAAGTGTGCGGTAGTGTCGGACGTTAGGGTTAGGGTTTAGGTTAAGGTTAGTGGATATGTTGTTGTGTGCAATGTGTAGTTGACGTTTTTTGTGTCGGTGTAGTGGTGTTCGGTTTTTTGAGTTGTTGGTGTTGTGTGTTTTCGGTTGTTTGGGGTCGGTAACTTGTGTGTCGGTGAATCGGAAGTTCGGTGATAGAAAGTAGACCCATATATATATATATATATATATATATATATATATATATATAGATATATATATATACGCAGACTGAATGACAGTGGTTGTTAACACCAAGGATTGGAGGAAGCCACAATATGTCCCAGGTAAACAGGAATATGCGCAATTATGAAAGACGTTCAAAGGAATACATTCTAGTGACATGTATCAAATGCTATCAGCTTGTGGGTGGCAGTTAGTACTGTGAAGAATGATGGTCTGAGCTCCTTACAAATAGAAGCAGAAAGAACTCTATTTACCAGCCAACAACAATGCTCACTAAAAGTTTGCTGCATGTAGTAGAGATTAATAGTGTCCAAGTACTGCGTGGTAATACTGTCCAATTTCAGGCTTAGCCCAGGTGAAATACATAGCATTTTTCAAACAAAACAGACAAAATATTAAATGTAAGCAATAACAAAGTAGTTTAGATAAGTTGCATAGAAAACCTGTTTGGGTACATTCTAGTGAAAAAGTAGAATGTAATGTACAATAATATACATTAATTTCTAAAGTAGGTCAACTTACTTGTGAGAGGATAAAAGACATGGAAATGATATACATGTAGTTTGTTAGGTAATATGCCCCATGTGGAAGTAGGAACATTTGGCTTAGATGAAGAAATTCCTTTAGAGTTGTGTTCTGAAATTGGAGTAAGTGTGGATTTTCTTTAGGCCAATGAGGAGAGCTTGCCAAAGAGTAGATGATGAAGAGGAAGATGATGTGAGTTAGTGTGACTTGTGACTAGAATCAGAGGGTGTATGTGGACTTTTTTATGAAGTTTAGCTTCAAGGGGAATAAATGTTTCAGTTGGTGCACTTTGCAGAGTTGGGATCCTAACAGTAAGTTAAGTCTTTGTATTATGGGCAGCTGTTTGGCTTTTTGTAGGGTGATACAGCAATGCTCATAAAGCAGTGATTTTTGTAGGGAAGGGAGGTGGATTCTGCTTAGCCAGTCATCTGTCTGCAAGCAGAGGCTTGCATGGTGCTGAAATGGCCAGTACTAGGGATGAGGACTTGCTGATCCCAAGCTGGGAAGGCTGAGGATGTAAGGATGCACATACATGCAGAGGGCATAAGATGCACTGTGGTAATGCAGGTGCTCACAGCAACCACTGGGGTGGGATTTGGGGCTTAATTAGATATGCCATAATTGCTGGGATGCCAGCAAGGTCAGAAAAAAACTCCATGGCTGCCTGGTTGGCAGTCCTCTTGTTGGGTCTTGCCCTCTTGCAGAGAGGCCACAGTGGTGAGGGAATGTATTCATTCAGGACTGACAGGGAAAGCTTGATGGTCAGTTGTTGTTGTGTCTTTCGGCTTTTCCCAGTTAGGGGTCGCCACAGTGGAACTGCGGTCCGCTAATGCTTGGCAGTTGATTTTTACGTACCGAGTTGCCAGCCCTGATGCACAACCTTCAACAAAGGAACGCCCATTCACGCATGTCTCCACGTAGTAGATGTTCTAGTCAGTAAGAATGGAAAAAAATAATGCAGAAAAACAAAAAACTGAGCAAGTGAGAACTAACCACTTAGAGTATTAGTCCAATAGATAGTGGTGACATCAGTACAGGTATGCATCTGGCCAAAGAAGCAAAAACATGTGGCAAAGAAATGCACAGGATGTTGTGACCCCAAGTGCTTATCATTCTTCAGTTCTATCAAATTAAGCATGGAGACCACTGACAGCATGTCATCTTGGTGCTCTACAAGGCCAAAAAGATGGCATCAATGGGACCAGACGACATCTCAGGTTCTCTTTTAAACAACTTAAAACATTACTTCACCTCTAGCAAAAGACCAGTCACCAGTGGCGTACCACAGGGTTCTGTGCTAGGCCCCTTACTGTTCAGAATTTATTTCTCAGAAGTCCAGGCAAACTTGGACAGCCTATGGCTGACAAAGTTCACTGATGATAGCAAATTGAGAGCAATCACTGAGTCCCCAACAATGTTAATATACTGCAGACAGGGTTAATGCAGACAAATGATCGGTGCCAAAGTTATGGATTAAAGTTAAATGGAAAAAAAAATACATTATTATTCCCTGCTAATTACATTATAGATAGCACACACCAAAGTGATAGCAACCTGAAGTTTGTCCACCATGTATCCACAATAGTAAGGAAATCCTTCTGTATGGCTCATCTTAAAAATAAAGGCATCACATCTAGATCTGAGGTTGTTATAATTTAGTTATACTCAGCCCTCATCAGACCAATATGTGAGTAAAATGTTCCCTTTTGCATGTACCTCACTAAACACCTGCAACAACTGGAGAGACCGCAGAGTTTTCTCACCAAGAAATTACAGGGTACACAAAACAAGTTTTATATGGAAAGACTGAAAGCCCTGTCACTGTATTCTATTTCCTACATATTGCTAAGGGATGACCTGTGCCTGGCTTACAGGGCAGTCTCTGACCTAGCCCTGATGTTCCCATGTTTATTCCATCACTTGCTGATCTGCTAGGTGAAGTCAAGTGTTTTTGTAGAAAGCTACATTTGAAGGGTTTTTTTGGGTTTAAGAAGCATGAATCTGAAAAAAAATGTGGAAACATTAACATAGGAAGAAGATATGGATAATTCGTTACTTGATCTTTCAGTATATGAAAATCCATTTTGTAATTTGAATGAAAGTTATGAGGAAGTCAATGAAAATGTTAATGTAAATGTTTCCCTAAGCTGTTTTCCTACAGGATATGGAAGATTTATACCTAACATGCCGGCATTTAGCTCATTTATTCCACCAAAAAATTCTAATGAGGTTTGTGTGTTTGAAAATACATTGTGTAAACAGAAGAAATGTTTGATCAATATGCCAAAAATGTTAATATGTGCAATTTAAGTAAAGAACAGTGGTTAGCACTTAAACAACTACGTAGTGTTACTGATAAATATGTGTTCACGCAAGCTGACAAGGGAAGGAATTGGGTTATTTTAAATAAGAAAGACTATGATAATATGGTCTTGGAACTGCTGTCTGATAAAAAAAAATCTATAAGGAACTACCCTGTAGTCCAATGAATCAATTTAATGAGGGTTTGATGGAACTGCTTGAGAGAGAGGTGAAAGGCATGGTTTCTTTGATGATAGAGATGTTTAAAAATTATATCTAAAATGTCCTAAGGATGCAAAGTTTATGTGATTTCTAAACTTCAGAGGTCCCTAACTAAACCCCCAGGAAGACCGATAGTTTCAGGGGTGGAGGCTTATTTACAGAACTTAGGCATTTTTTTGGACTCTCGATTAAAGGTATACCTTCCAAGAATCCAATCTTATATTAAAAACATATCACACATATTGGAATATATGAAGCATATACAATGGAAATCAGAATATTATATTGTATGTGTAAATGTGAAATCTTTATATACAAATATAAAAATTGAGAAAGGTTTGGAAGTGGTTAGAAGGATGATGGGGGAAGGTCCTAGACCCTCATTTATTTGTCAGCTGTTGAATATGCCTTAACACACAACCTTTTTGAGTATGAAGGAAAAATGTTTTTGCAGTTGAATGGGACAGCAATGGGGGCAGCATTTGCCCCCTCATATGCAATATTATTTATGTCCTATTTTGAAAATGTGTTTATATATCCAACACAATTTATGAAGAACAACATAGTTTTATTTAAACGTTTTATAGATGACTTGATATTTGTGTGTAAAGGGGAAATGCAGGAATTTGAGTGCTTCATGGACACATTAAATTAGAACACTTTTGGATTACAGTTTACTTATAGAATGAACAGAGAAAGCCTGCAATTTTTGGATGTTGAATTTTGCATTGTTATAGAGGGAAGTTTGCAATATAAAGCATATCTTAAGGGAACAGCAGCAGAATTTTTTTGGAAGCTAATAGTGCACATCCTCCACATTTAATAAGATCTTTGCCTTATGGGGAATTCAGGAGGATTTCTACAAATACAGCTGATAAAAGTATATTGAGGAGTGAATTTGATAAAGTAAAGAGAAAATTGGGGAAGAGGGGATATGGTGAGAATATTATGCAGGCGGCCTTGAGTAAGCTAAGGGGGAATAAGAAGTGCAATGAGGACAATTTTGTCAAAAGATATTTTGGTCATACAAAGGAAAATAAAGACGGGGTTATGGAGGTGGATCCTATTTTTTTTTGTGATAAAATTTTCTCCACTGACATTCAAAGTAAAAACACTGGTGGAAAACCTGTGGCCTGTTATTAGAAGGGATGAAATGGTAGGAAAGCTGTTCCCAGAAAAAGTAATTTTTTCTTATGGTCGGTTTAAAAACTTAAAAGAGTTACTAAAAATCGAAGAATGAAGACAAAAATAGGGATAGGGATGGTGCTTTCCCATGTGGGGCCTATAAAATATGTAGTAAGATCAAAAATGTAGATGGTTGGATGATAAATGGTAAGACATTTTGGATTAAAAGTGAATTTAAATGTAATTCATGTGGTGTGGTCTACATCATTGGATGTGGATGTACACCCATAAAGTGATATGTAGGGCAAACAAAAAGAAAGGTAAAATTGAGAATATTGAAACATTTAGGTGACATAAGAACTAAAAGGATTGAAAGTCCAATTGCTGAGCATTTTTGGACATCACATGCGGGGATATTGATAGTTTTTTCTTTAGTGTATTGGCACAACCAGTTGGGAGGGTGATAAAATAGGAAGTGAAGTATTTAAAAGCAGATTGGTAAAATTGGAAACAAAAATTATTATTAATCTAGGTACTTTATATCCTAGAGGGCTGAATTTGGAAGTAAACTGGGACTTATAAGATTTATGTACAGATGAATAGATAAGGAAAAATAGGAAATGTCACATTAATAAATTTTAAGAGTTTAGTAGAAAATGTGTAGTGGCACATTAAGTCATTGTTAGTGGGATGTAACTTAAACACTGGTAGGCACTATAAGCATAGGACATTCAATGGAAAATGATGAAATGGAAAAGTATATATATATATATATATATATATATATATATATATATATATATATATATAAAGACATTTTATAATGGTGATGTGTAAAATGTGTAATAACTTTATAAAAGTGAGGGATGGCTTTTATCTCTGTGTGAGGCACCTTTAACATTTGGGAAATTAAAGTCATTATTAAAAGGAAGTGAATGTACTTAACTAATTAGCACTATAATTAGGGGGATATAAAATGGCTGCTGAATGTAATGAGGTTATTCCTTTGAAGGCTGATGGAGCTGAGGTACCAGAATGTGATGTGGAATAAAGAAATGTAGCCACACTTGTGCTCCTGCTTGGTTTATTTTATTTTATTATATGCTTGAAAAGGCTCTAGGGCCATTAGCCTAGTAACCTACTATGAACCTAAAATGTTTCCATCTCTCACCCAAATGTTCCTCAAAATTCTGACTAAATTAACTTTTGGTATAGTAGATCGATGTGTCTCAGATGCTGGTTCAAAACAAAGACTAAATCATAACAGACCAAACTGAGGAACAAAGTATCAGCTATCTAATGGCAGCACCCCTTCCCCTGGAACAAAAATGATGTACAAAGCTTGCCCAAATCCTACTGGGGGTACAGAAATCAGTTTGGGAAGTTCATTAATATGTTATTTGGCTGGCGAAGGAGCATACACAGACCATGTTATGCACTGAGCTGCATGATTCAGTACCATACCAGAAAGAAAATGGCAGCAAGAAGACTCCACATATTCAGAAGTCATTCTTACCCTGGATTAATACCCCTGGCACTCACAGGTACTTCAGGTACGCTGCAGTGTCCACCTGCAATCAACCTATGTGATGCACCAAGCCAGGGAGGTGCTAATGGACATCTATGTACTGCTTCTCCATTGTTAAAGCATGGATTGTGGGATACATAACTAAAAGATAATGTAATCTTCACACAAATGGTCACAATTGTGGGGAGGTATTATTGCCTGAGCAATGGAACTTTACGATAAAGAGGCAAACATATATGACAAAACCTTAAAACAGAATGTCAGACTGCGATCCCATTGAGACTCCTAAGTCATAGCCATAAAGTGGAAGTCATTTATCATGTGTTTTACCAGCCCTGATGGAATTAAACTGAGTGCACCGTAACTAGCTCACTGCACAGATACACTGACAACTGAGGTAGCACCATCACACTGCCTGGTAAAAAAATAACTTGGACTCTTTCTCTGAGTGCAACATAACTCCAAGAGTACCCTTACTGCAGACTTAAAAACATGAACAACACAAAATAACTTATAAACAAGTATGCAGTTGTTGCATGAACTGAATGTATTTTAATTTGATTCATTAAGCAGTGCCTTTTCTGATAATACAATCTCACTACCTTTATCCTTCCTTGCTTCTTTTCATTTGGTATTGTCCATCCCCAATCCCCCTCACACACACACATATACTTCACATAGTTATGTGATAACCAGGTGTGGGTATTTTTTTTCTTTCCCTTAAATGTGCCATAAGTCTGTACACTAACTAAATGGCTGAACTGTGCTTGTTTTTATATGTCACCCTTTAACGGTCAGTATAGCCTGGGCTGTAGTCCAGGTAACTGTATGCCATGATGAGAGTGGTATATGTCTGGCTTCCTCTGTCTGTAGTTTGCAGTTTGAAGCTGTATAAAATAGCCAAGGTCACCTTTAAAGGACAGGGAAGTGTCAACCACACTATGTGGCCTGCACTGGGTCGGAAGGTCAGCCTCCATATATTTGTCCTGAGTGCTAAATTAGCAGTTTCAACAGGAGGTGCAGGCATAGCCTAAAGGAAAGTGTGGTGTCCCAAGTCCCTCGACTGACACAACATGGGCTAGCATTTCATGAGACTGCAGCACTGAAAAAAGCAAAAGTGAGACAGGAGCTGCTTTTCACAAACAGATGGAAGAACTGCTGTACTTGGTGACCATGTTAATAGCTTTCGCTTCACAGAAGAGTAACACCTGACACATTTCTATGCCAAAAAGAAGAAGAAAAAGAAGAGCATGAGTCAATGAGCGTGCCTTATATAACAGCATAAATCACATACCATTTCAACTCAGGTCTAAACAGCATAAATCACATACCATTTCAAATCAGGTCTAAACAGCATAAATCACATACCATTTCAAATCAGGTCTAAACAGCATAAATCACATACCATTTCAAATCAGGTCTAAACAGCATAAATCACATACCATTTCAAATCAGGTCTAAACAACATAAATCACATACCATTTCAAATCAGGTCTAAACAGCATAAATCACATACCATTTCAAATCAGGTCTAAACAGCATAAATCACATACCATTTCAAATCAGGTCTACAGTGATCTTCTCCACATATGCTTCAGACTTCCACACAAACTTTAAAACACTTAACTTCAATGAGTTTAATAATATATTATTTAATGCCTCTTAAAAACTCATCAAGCCTTCTTCCCCCACAGGCAGTCTCTGTTCCTATGAGCATCACCCCTCAGTTATTTTGGGTTATGGTTTCACTTATCTTCTCCCACTTAAGTTCTGACACCAGCTTAACACACTGCTTAAAAATGCACCTCCAAAATCTAAAATTCTTATTATACGTTTATATTTCTTCTCATCTCCTGTATAACATGCTTTAGGGAAAAAAAGGTCTCAATGTCCTTGAGTGACACTACCATCCCTGTGAAGGAAAATCATTTTAATTCCATCTCACACAGATTCCAGATAGTATTTGACAAAGTCATTACATTTATTTTTTATAATATCCTTCTCCTAAACTGATTCTTCATGAAACCTGCAATAGTGGGTTTTCTAAGATTCAATATATTCCCTTCTCAGTACCCCTACCCCTTCAAGAATACCCAACCTCTCTTACCTTTTGTCTATCAGGCATCCATTGTTCTTAGAAATGTTGTTATTCCAAAGGATGAATATGTCCTATCACGTCTAGTTCAGCACTCAAGCTCAAATACTCAAAAAATGCAGGGTGTGGAGAATAAGATATGTCCTTTGCATTACTTGCAGACATACACATCCACTGTGATCTGATAAAGAGCTTTAAATGGCTTCCGGAAACAAAATAACCTGACATGTTAGTTATAAAATAATACTAGGACAATGCCCCCACTTAAGGCAAACCTGACAATCAGAGACCAACCCTATATACTAACAGGAACAGAGGAAGGCGTAGCATTTTGATCAGACCCTGATTTAGTATGCCACTTGGTGAAAAAGCACATTCTAAACTTGGTCTTGCAACATGTAATCACTTTTCAGCTGAAGTTAGAACTGAAATAACTATTTAGGCTTTCACTACCAAACTGAAAGAACACCTTCTAGTTGAATTCTACCAGTAATTGTTTTAATGATAATGGTTAGCTGAAACTCAAGAAATGAACAATCAGCACCTCATTTATTTTCCTCCATGAAATGTATTACACTCAGTTGCCAGTCCTGTAAAATGCATTGGTGTTACTCTCTGCAACTTATTTATGCCTGTAAACTGTACATTAACAATTGTAATTCTAACAAAAACTTTAGATTGTATGATAGTTCATTCTGGCTTACTAATAGCCTGGGTCATGGATAAAAGGGTCATCTGACCTGTCCACCTACCTGGTTAATAAATGGCAACAAATATAATAAATAAATAAATAAACATCTCGGTCAATGCATTAGGCTTTATTTATGTGACTTTATAAATAGGCACAATACAGTGATAAAATAAATAAAACAATAAGCAATAATAATCAAGTAAATAAAGTGATGTAAGGGATTATGTGGGTAGACAGAAATTGCAAAAGAGTCCTGGAATGCCCTGTGAGAGATCAGCACCATAAGAACCCAAACCCTATGGGTGACTCCAGGTATTTTTCTAGGATCAGCCAAGGGGCACCACTAGGGATCAAATGCTATCTATTCACATTTATATTAGTAATTGCAAAACTATATTACATATAATCTACTGAAAGCCTTCATCTTGAAATGACATAATATGCAACACAGTTCCATTGATATCCAACCTATATGTAGTACAGCTAAAGATGTATTAAGTGTTGTTTAATTGCTTTTTATTTATATGGCTGTCATTTTCATAAACCTAGAAACATCTGAACAACCAAGTAACATTGAATTATGAAAGCAAACAGCTCAGTTAACAAAATGCTGCTACAATATTATGCACAGCTTGAGTGGTTCCTGTGGTACTGTAGGCTGCTTGCAAAGTAGATTTACTGTATTTATTGTGATTTATAAAATCACATTAAGACACAGAATAAGGTGAATGCTTCCATGAAAAAGATGAGCTTGTGTTGAACAATTTGCATTTAAAATTTTTTGTGTAACACTTAAGGGTTTTCGAGATATGACCATTTGTTTGAACTGTGAAGGTGTAATAATTTTGTCCGAAGGGTTGGGATAAAAAAACTGGAAGTCAGAATACAAAATTCCACAAGTCCACTGGTAGGGATGAACTGTCATACTTATGAAGATGCCATGGTACAAAATATCTCAGGTCAGAAAAATGACTAGAAAAGGATCTGGAATCTAGAAGACTCAAGGCTATACATGGAGATTGCTAGCATCTCCAATGCATCTGAGTGATGTACCCATGAAGGCTAGTAGGGCACCAAAAACCCTTTATATAAGTGAGACTCTGGTCATATAGGGCCTTAAATATCATAATAACTTTATATGTACATCACTACTTGACAGAGGGACAGGGAAGAGACCAAAGAATAGGTGTAATATGAATATGCCTAAATGCCCCAACGTGGAACCTCACTGCTGAGTTCTGCACATGTTGTAGCCTGTAAATATGCAAAATCTCCAAATAAATAATGATGCAGTAATCTAGATGGAGTAGGATCAAGGCATACACAAGTATTTGTAAGTCTCCTGGTACAATAAGGTGTTTAATACAAGTGGAACTGCACAGCTGGTGACAGTAAAATCAGATGATGGCTGACATTCATTAGTCCTGTAGTGTTAGCCATCCCCAAAATTATGCATCTTAGATACAAACTTAAGTCTCTGATAGACACAATGAATATGAGCAAGTAAGGACAGGGATTATGGAGGGTCATAGAGTGGTGTAAAATGCTGTGGCAACAATTTTGGATGGGTTGAGAGAGCATGTGATGCAAACAGTCCTCAATAAGGGCTAAATAGGCCACATACTCTCCAGGAAAGGAGAGACAGATCTGCTCATCACCAGCGTAGATATGATGGTGTTAACCTTTCTGCCAGATTAAGTAAAAGCATATGCACAGTAAAGAGAACTGGACCCAACAAATAGCCCTAGGGGATGCCACACTTTAAAGTTCTGGCACAGAAAGCATTAATGTAGTGGCCACTCTCTGAGTAAGACTAGAAAGGCAAGGTACCATCTAATCAGAGATCATGCCATACACCATAGAGTAGGCCTTCAAGTGTTTCAAGGGAGACCATTTGAAATGTCAGGACCTGCTAGAGTGAGTTCCAAATTGCGAGACAATGGTTGAAAGATTGGACTTATTTATATATATATATATATACTAAATCTGAGATGTCGTTTATCATAATATACCCTTTTCTCCAGGGTATGGTGATCTCAGAGTTGGTTGATATATATATATATATATATATATATATATATATATATATATATATATATATATATATATATATATATATATATATATATATATATATATATATATATATATATATATATATATATGTATATATATATATATATATATATATAAAGATAGATAAATAAATAAATAAATATATATATATATATATATATATATATATAGATAGATAGATATATAAGTTTTGGAGCAGCTTGCCCCCATATGAGGGGTGCGGGGGGCAAGGCTTCTGACACTATCTCTCATGCTGATATTATTGAAATTTAAACATACAATGTAAACTCTTAAATTATTCATTCAAAATCAAATTGGCCATCCAACAGATCCCACATTGTGAAAGTTTCTGGTACTATCTCCAAACATAAAAATGCAACCAGTGTGGTACCACAGAGTTCAGTTTGGGACCCTCTCCTGCTTGGCATTTATTTTGCAGAAATTTGAGCCAGTATCCAAGTGTGGTTGACCTAGTTTGCTAATGAGTGCAAGCTGGGCACTACTATACTCTCATCCATTGATACTAAACGGATCCAGCAAGGCATGGAAAATGTATATACATCATGTACTTAAAACAGAGCCAAGCTAAATGCAAAACAATGCAACATAGTAATATTCAGCAAAATGTTATTCCTTCTCATAAGTGGTAACTCCTATCCTCTTAAAACGGGTATGGTAATAAGCGACCTGGATACTTATGTTGACACGTCTGTTTCACTGATTCTCATGTTTTCACCATAGGCAGGAAATCCTTCTATCTGAGCCTGTTAATTTCCATGGGATATGTCATCAAGATCCAAAGAAGTTATCTCATCACTGTATTCTTCTCATTTGGGCCCATCACTGATTACATTGCTCCTTTTATGTACAAATCCAGGTATATAAACCAATAATTATTATTGACGAAGAAAATTAAAGTCCTTAAATCCTTCAATTATCATGACAGATTAGTACAAATCTCATTATGCTCAGTCGCCTACTGCCTACTGACTACTCCAAGAAAACTTGTTTTTTTTGTGACATGAAAGACACATTCGTATTTGACTTCCCATTTCTGCATAAAATCAATGACCCACACTAGGTATCTAAGTCTATACAAACAAAAACTAGGGCTTGTGGAGGGACAGGTTCCTAAGTCAATGTATTCCCAGACTAAGGAATAAGTTATGGGCACAGGTCAAAGTTCTACTACTATGTCTGTCTTTAAGGCTAGTCTTGATGATTGGATGGTAGACAAATTTACAGCAGTTTTATCATGCATGTTCCTGCTTAATTTGGGAGGTGAATTATATCAAGTTCTTGTAAAGGGTGGCAAGAATGTTTTAGTTTCTCTATTTAAAGGTGTATCCAGCTAGGTATCATATGGCTCCTGTGATCGCTTGCCTAGTATTGTTCCTATGTAGCTCTGTAATGAGGCTGGTATCATGCCCTCCTTTGTGATAATGCAATGGCTCCAACCAGTGTGAGTTAGGAGCTGATTGCTGTTGTTATGTATTAATCATCGCTTAATCAACAGCCTATTGGATTCGGATAAATGCATAAAAGTACCCTTTAGGCCCTTAATGCATCAACAAAAAGGCAATATAAGACAGGTTAAAAAAATATTATAAATGCCTTTATAGGTATGGTTTTTAATTCTCCTTGAAGGCTGTATTTAAGACGAGGCGCTAGAAAAAATAAAGTGTTTTTAAATTTTGGGAGTGGTTCCTACCTGTGGTTTTTGCATTAATTTTTTCAGGTGTACTTTTTTGTTCAATATAAGACAGGTTGAAACATGTTTTCATATAGGAAGAACTTATACAGTCTGAAAAAATGGGAATCGGCCTCCCTTCAATATGGTAGAGGACATGGTGTTATATATACGTCTGGTCAAATGAAGGATCATGAGCAGGTAAAGGTGACATTGCCCACTTTCTGCTGCAGTGCTACTTATGGCAGTAAGCCTGCCCTCAGCACATAAAGAAATATAAATGTGTACAGCCAGTCTAGTCATTCATTTAAGACTTCCCTATACTGTAGCCACACAATCCAAGAAAAAGCACAATGCCCAAAGACATTCCTTCATGAAACCAATTACAATGCCATTTGCATCCTTAACAGACACTTCATAAATATAACCAAAACAATTCTGCAAGAATCCAATACAACCACTCTAGAAATCACATACTACTCTCCTATTGTGTCTTTTATACTTGAGTGTATCAGCAATAGACACATAAAAAGAACAAAAATTTAAACCGACACACTTCCACCCAGTCATCTTTCCCCCTAATTTCTTTAACTCACTGCTGAGGCTTTTAGTCTATCCTGTAGCCATACTCATAAGCAGATCTGGAAATAGTCTTACAGAATGCCGTTCTACAAGAGTGTTAAATCATACCCTAGAAGCTGCCTTCAGTATATCTACCACTCCACTCTCAAGTTCTGCTTTCTCCAGCAGATTCTGTTTTAGTATTCTACTAACACCTGTGCCTATCCTCTGTCACTGTACCCCTGAAATCCAGTTGCTGTAATTGTGCTTCCATCTTCTCAGCCCTTTCTCTCCGACCACAGCCTAATCTCAAACCAACAGAAACATTGTCTGATACCCTTTTTTCCTTAATCTGCTTTATCCCCTTCAGTCTACAGTCTGTCCCCCCATCAGCCATACATCCTAAATTTCATCTTCTGTAGAGAAGATGAGCCATGTTTCTTCTGCCATACATTCTACTGTCCTTCTTTCCTCATATGACCCTGCAGTTCCCTCTCTCTTAGTTTTCTCATATTCCCATCTCCCAAATGTTTATGCTACATTTCTGACAAAGAATACCTGCTTCGGAAGGCTGTGCCATACTTTTGGTAGAGTCCACTTGCTTCTGACTTGTTGATGACATGACCAGTAAGGAGCAGCTCCTTCAAAGGATTACTGTCAATGCCAAAAGAATGGTAGTAGTCACAAATTCCACTATAACAGCATGAGCCTTACCAGTTGAAACCACGAGGAATACTTTAAGGCCCACATATTGGCCCTCAAGTGAATCACTAGGGAGAAGGGATGTGGCAGTAGCTACTGGGCTTGCATATACTTTATACAGTTGAGAGGTGCCCCCCCCCACACACACACACACAAACACACACACACACACACGTGCACGCATATACACACCATGCATTCATGGATAGACTTACATGAACAATAAAAAAGTTAAAAAATGCTTACTAGCTCAAGCTGGGGTTGTAGTGGAGTCCTGAGCTTCAGTTCTTCATGAATGGAATTTTTCCAAAAACCGAAGAGTAATTCCTCAATTGCCCATAGCTAAATCAGATAGTATATTTGTGACTGGACCCAAAGGGTTGTAATATTAAAGAAACAATGAAAGAAATGTTAGTAATAGAAAAGTTTAAACACTTCTGAATGTTATTAAAAAGGGGGATATTCTTGGAAACTATTACATTACTAGAGAAAGAGATGCAAGTCATGAAAGTTTGTATAAGAGTGACTTGTCTATAGCAAAACAGAAATTGGCTAATAAACTGGGGTGGCTTGCATATATTTTGCGTTAAATGTGGCAAAGTAACTACTGTAATAAAATACTTTGAGGTGACAAATCCATGAGCAGAAATGTAAAAGCAACAAAATAAAATTAAAGAAAAACTCTCCTGTGAAAGACCAACAGAAGCTCCTTTATTTAAAATCCATAAAGTTCCTTTGTCTCTTCAGACATATCTTTTCCCTGTAACATATGACATTTTTTTAAAAACCAGATAGAAAAATGAGCAACAGTCACCTGACCTTAAACACGATAAAAATAACAAACACACATACCGAAACCGGTAAAATCAACAGGTTATTTGTTGGTCAAACAACTAAGTGCTTTCGCCAATCAAACCAAAGGCTTCTTCAGAGTTGTTCCAAAATTCTACCAATACTGCTTATATACTAAAGGTTTAATCAAAATTCTGTATACAGAATTTAATATCATGATTCAAGTTTAAATATCCTATATATCAATGCATTTTTATGACTTCAAGCAACTGTTTGGCATAGTACTGTCTTTTTAAGAAATGTTTATGTTTAGATTGATTGGTAGGTATATGGAATTTTGATTAAACCTTTAGTATATAAGCAGTATTGGTAGAATTTTTGAACAACTCTGAAGAAGCCTTTGGTTTGATTGGCGAAAGCACTTAGTTGTTCGACCAGCAAATAAACGGTTGATTTTACCGGTTTCGGTATGTGTGTTTGTTATTTTTTTAAAAACCTTTATTGAATTATCACAAATCTAAACCAACTATACTAGAAGCAGTGAATTTAGTAACAGAAACAAAACAACTGGATTTGAGATCTTTAGAAAAGGTTAGGAGCAAACTACATAGGAAAAAGTGTCTATATTAGATCAGTGAATGCTTAAACAAGCGAACGCTGATTGATCGACCTTATTTAAGCGAATGGTCAAAATATCAAAGCAACAGAAACCCAAATTTTTTCCTAGGGTAAGAATTTGGTTGTCCGTTTCTGTTGCTTCGGTATTTTCAGTGCTGTGGTGGAAGGTTACGGGTTGGATTCAGGTAAGTGTGCAATTGTGTGGATGTGAGTTTTAGGGTGGGTTAGGTGAGTTAGGGGTTGGGTTAAGTATGTGTGCGAGTGTGTAGACGTGAGGGTTACGGCGGGTTTAGGTGAGTTACGGTTAGGTAGCGGGTGAGGGGAGTGTGAGATAGTGACTGACATTAGGGTTAGGGTTTGGGTTAAGGTAAGTGGATAGTTAGTGTTGTGTGCATAGTTTAGTGTAGGGTTAGGTGTCAGATTTTAGGTGTATGTGTGTGGATTTCTGTTTGTTTGGTGTGCTTGTGTTGTGTGTATGTGTTTTGGAGCAGCGATTTTTTTCCCTAGGAAAAAAATCGCTGATCTGACAGTTCGAGATTGTAAGCTTTCACTTACATAAGGTTGATCAATCAGCATTCGCTTGTTTAAGTGTTTGCTGATCTAATATAGACCCTAGGAAAAAATAGGAATTGTGGGAACAATACATACAGGGGACGAATGAGGTTTAAAAAAAGGCAGGATTTAAATGAGATATGCAATGTTTGACTAAAAATGATTGGGTAGATAATAAATGATGCATAATGTTTGCAGCTGGTAGTATGTCAGTATGGTTTGTGATGTAAAATGCTTGCAACTAAGACTGTGTCGGTGTGGTTTGTTTTTAATAATATAAATGTATGATTGCTTATGTCATAAGTGATGGTTTAATAAAGATGTTTCTTGTTAAAAAAGGGCAGGAACTGTATAATTTATGTAATGTTGCTTAGGTCATATCTGAGACTTGTTGAGCAATTAAACCAATACAAGGATGCAAAAGAAAGCTGAACTATCAAACCACAGAGGATGAAAGGGGAGGCAGTAAAGAAATAACCCTTTCCACAGACTAAAAAGCATGTTACAGCTTTTTGGGGCTGACTGGATATTATAAAAAAATCATGCCACACTTTGTCACTAATGCATGCCCACCCATCAATTTGACTAGGGAGGAAGATACAAATAAATGTCAAATGGAACATAGAAGTTGAAACTGCTTTTCAAAAACTACAAGACATTCTGTGCTGTGAACCCATGCTGGCATCTATTGATTTCACCAAACATAGTATATACCCATTAATCTGATATGGGCCTAAGTGCAGTTTTCTACCAAACGACTGACAGAACTAGAAGCTGACAAAAACATATATATATTTTTTTTATTTTACATTTTTTTGCCAAGATGGTCCAACTGGGTGAGAGCCCATTTTCAGGAGAGGCCCAGGTAGAAAAGCTCCAGAGACAATTACAAAGATTACAAAAATTACAAAAATTGCAAAATATTACACCCAAGAAACCTACATCACAGTTAGAAGGGTGAAAATAGTTAGATGGAGATGAATGGGGGAAGGAGATAAGAGTAATAGGATATCGGTGTAGAGATACTTATAGGGACATGGTTAGGAGTAGAGTAAGTAGCTTGTCTTAAGGTTATATGCTGATATGTTTTGCTTTTTACAAATGTGGAGTACTATAAAAATTCTCTGTTCAATAATTTTAACATTTGGTTACTTTTTTCATTTTTCTGTTCTCCCTTGCTTCATCCATTGTCATCCTACCCCATTTCTTCATGTCTATTGCCATCTCTAACAGCCTTGTCCAGACCCCCCAAAGTTTCTATAGCTATCTTTAGCATTGTCTCGATAAAAAAAGAAGTTATAACCCCACTATACTCGGCACTTATCCAGCCCATAATGTCCCATCCGGTATGTACTGTACTAAGCACCTGCAGCAATGTGAGAGACCTTAGAGGTTTCTAACATAGAAGATCAATGGGTTCCAAGCATGTGCCTTACACAGACTGGCTAAAATCCCTGTCACTATATTCCATATCACATAGACTTCTTAAGGGAGACTTATGCCTGGCTTACAGAGCAACGCAAGACCCAAACCTAATGAATTTGCTCCATATCTGTAAATTAAATGGGTCTAGGGCTACCCATTCCAGGGACTTAAATATGGCCTGCAACTTAAATAGGACATCCTGAAGGGACAGATTTCTCTCCCACCGACTGCCACTTCCTTGGAACAGGCTACCAATTTATGTGAAACAAAGCACCTCTATGACACTGCTCAAGAGGAACCTGTATGAATGGATGGGGCACCATAAATTCTCATCAGGGATAGTGCCCACAACCCTTCTCGACATGGGAACTCATCATTAAATGCAATTTTGGGTACTGACTAGCACTTCTGTGGTATTACATTAGGTTGAAATGACTACTCTTAAAATGACGTCCGTGTCGATAGCCTAGTAATCTCCTATAATCCTATATATAGGCTGGGGCCAGCCTGGAACCTAAGGACTTCCTGGGGGTCAGGCCATCACAACAGCTACTGGGGGATTTCTTTATTTATGCCTTGCACCATTCCCTCCCACCTCTGTAGTCTCTTTAGTTTGGTTCAGATGGTGGGTGTGCAATGGGGACATCCTGTAGTACTGTCATGCCTCCACTGCAGCTCAGTGTCCCTGTTTTAATCCTTCTTAGAACTACATTCACTTCTTCACACTTCCCTGAGTCTCCAACAGGGATCATGCAGGGAATAGCCCTGAGAAGCCCCCCCTGCCCCCAGGATGATAATAATAACATCCATCCCTTCTATGCTGCTCTATCTGTCACTCAAGCCACTAACCTAAACCTGGACAGCTTAGCCAAAGTTTGGGCCTTTCTATACCTTTATGCCACTGGAATGGCATTGTTGGATCATTAGCATGCCCTTTTGTATTCATTTTTTGTATTATCACCATTAACTAGATGGCATGTATTCTTATATGAAAATCATTTGATATTGCTCATTTTTCCAGGAATAATTATATAAAAGTTCACTGTATTTTGATGTTGCAATATTTGTTCATGTTCCCCTGATAGGTATAAACTTTTCTAATACAAAATACACACTGTTCTGTGATGCACATAATCTTATAGTATATCAGTTGCTGCAATATCTGACCAGTAATATGTAAGCTTGCTAAGTAGATTCATATATATTGCTACCTTGAAAAAGTTTGCATACAATTTTATGTGAAAATCCTACTGCATGTTCTATAAAATCGGTTGTCTGTTTCCCAAAATCACAGAATGCACGTTTAGTATATGTTCTATATATCCAATTATATACTGAAGATATAAATAACTATCCTAATGAGAGCTGCCTTATGGTCAAATGGGGCTCTAGGTAGGGAAATGGACCAGCCCCAGCCATGCTGTAGACATTTCAGTGTCCCATTACTTGGCAATTGTATCCCCAGTTGCCATAAACACTGATGGACATTTGCTTAACAAAAAAACAGTTGCACACTGAAAACAGACATAGAACAGACATAGCACGAGCAACAATAATTTTCTTGAATACAGACTTAGCATGAGAAACAATAAACTTTGCTTTCCTTGAAGTTCACTTTCACCAAAAATGCACCTGGTCAGTGGCAGATTAAGTGGACCTTGATCCCTGGGCTGCTTTCAAACCACAGGCCTCTACATACATTTTAGGACCATGCATAAATTCATGTGTTCTTTGTTTCACCTTTCAGATTGTTTTAAATGATATTTCTTGTCTAATACAGCTACATTTACATTTATTCTACATGTTAGAATGCATTTTAAATTTGTAGTATTGAACATTTTTCCAGTAAGCAGTGAAACAAAATGGTTCCAATTCAGAACATCTCAAACATAAAAGAGCACTCTAACTGCCGTTATAATAATCATCCAATGTATGCATTCAACATTTACAGCCACTAAATCGACCATATACATTACATGTCTATCTGTGAGAAAAATGGCTGCAGTAAAGTATTTAATTTTGCTATACACAAATGCAAACTGTCATCCAAAGAGAGACTAGTGACTTTTTAATTTTATCACCTCAGCAGAGGTCAGTCATTTTTATCTACAGACATCCCCCAAACCTAGTAATTATAGTTACATTGTTAAGTGCATCCTTCTCAGATGCCTGTGTCAAAAATTAATAATAGTATTCAAAATCACGTTTCAAATTTGTTTCACACAAACAGACTGTAGCCAAAATATTTCTACTTAATTCACATGTGCACACTAGTTCTGTCAAGACAGATTAAAGACGGTTTAAAAATGACCAGATATGAGTATAAGATATCATCCAGAGAGTGCCCCACCCCTACCAGCAGTTAAAACCAAATTTGTTAACAGTGTACACCCTTTATTGTTATGAAAAAATAAGTTATGTGTAGTTTATCAGTAGGTATGTACTTTATTGGTAGCTTTGTAAGAGCTACATTATACTGCATAAAGATCACTAGCATCATTCCAAAGGTCCATACAGGTGCAGCACAGCTTACGTAAAACAGCATTTATGAGAGCATCCCCTATTGCATAGCTAAGTGACAACAGGTTCATAGTTACCAAGCATGCAGTCCATGAGACAATTAAGAAGTTTATCCCAAATTCCCAACTTCTCAAAAGCACTGTCTGGTTAACTTATTTGCACAGCGTCATATACTAGGTAAATGAAGGTGGAAAAGATTCAAACCCTGCACCTTTGCCACAGGAAACAGCTCATTAACAAGTTGGAGCTTTAGTCTTTGCACTATGCCAGAATAACATTTTTTTAACTAAATCTAAACATATTTTACAATTCAGTCTTGTAGAGAAGACAGTATCACAGTAATATGCAACAATAACTGCATGATGGATGCTGAACATCAGAATGTTCTGATCATCACTCCAAATAATGCAGACAATAAGATCTGACAAACATCAACCCTTTTGCTCATGATGGAGGCTGTAAAGAAGATGCTGCAAAAATACATTACTAAAATGCAACATGGTGAGTTTATATTGCAAAATTCAGGCCTATTAATGAATTCATTGTTTAGTGCAATGAATAAAGCAAAACAATTAGAGACAACATAAAAGCTGCAGTAGTTTTTGTTCAACAGCCCCCATTGCATACAAAAGTCAGAAATACCATGGCATATAGCATACTGTTTTTTTTTTTTTTGGGGGGGGGGGGCGTCTTGCAAGTTTGCAGGACACCTACATCTCATTTTTAACATCCTTATGTGTTCTTTGTCATCAAGTATAGCTATCCCTTCTGGTCAACTTGAATGGCTAAAATGCTGCCTTGTTGCAACATAACCTCCAGAGTCAACAAAGACAGATTGTGGACAAATGGTGCCCTATGCAAGGTAATGAATCAGGCCATACCAATATCCCATTACTTGGCTATCTCTCCCCAGTTACCATAAACACAGTGCAAACTTGCCAGTATACATATTTTCTTCTTCACTTTTACAATTTTCCTGGAAATTTGGATTTCACTTAAAAGTACTATTTAAAACTTTACAGAAAAAAACACTGACAGCCATTTTATAAACAAAATGAAACATTCTCATGGTGAAAACAGACTTATCATGAGAAACAGTAAACTTTTCTTCCCTTGAATCTCACATTTCATGACAATGCATCTGACAACCCATAAAACTACAATAAATTTGCTGGGATTCATACTCAAAGAGCATATAGTGAAGTACCAATTAAGGTCTACATGAGGGGTGCAGTAATTCAAAAGACAAATGTATAACGCATTTGCTAACAGAATGGGAAACCTCACTGGACTTGTCTCTTTTGAGGAGTAGTGCAGGAGTACTGTCTGGTGAAGTAACTTGACAGAATCACAAAGAAGACAAATATAGGCTGAGGGAATCAAACCATTAACTACAGGAAGCAGCTGTTTAACAGCTCACAATCTTACTCATCTGTGCTAATTGCTAGACAAACTGTTCTAACCCAAGCAGTCCATTTTACACATGTGCCTACAAAAACAAGCTAAATTAAAAGTCATACTTAAAATATTAACATTAAATTCATTGCCTTCATACTTTCCAGTCCATTCACGGCTAAATAATAAACACACTGTCAAAATTAAGGAAAACAAGGATCCCACTGAAAGAGCACAGCTCATGTGATGATACTCCTGTCTACTACAATCAGTTTCCTTTTTTTACAGCATAACGTCTCAGGTTCAAAGATACTAGTTACTAAGCTTGCAGTCCAGCAGGCCATTAAGGAGTGTAGCCAAATTTCCAACTACCCTGGAACATTATCTGGTTAAGAGGCTCACTCAAGGACAGGGAATAAATATGAAGCAAAACCAGGGATATTCTGCAAAATTGAAAGCAAATAAAACAAACTACCCTAAATCATGTAAAAAGTTATCAGAACAGGTTTTGCATCAACATGTATGCTGTGAAGCACTACTGACATTGATTGTAATTCTCTGTGATTTATGAAAGGAACCTCTGGCAGTTGGTATAGTGGATTAAGGCTCTTATCTCCTCTAGCCAAGGCACAGGGTTTGTGTTTGAATAAGTAAATTAACTAAACTGCTCTCTCTAACTGGGGCAGTACACACACATTTCTGTTCTGAAAGAAGAAAATTGCTGCTGTCTGTGTGTTCCATTTTGTAAGGAAAAAACATTGCATTTTTCTAAAAGAAATGTTCACTTGTACCTGATTTGAATAATGCTAAAAAAGAGCCACTCTGTACACAAATAATCATTGTCATTTATTCGTTCCATATCTCCAATCTCTTGTCATTTTCAAGTTGCTGTGCATTTGTCCTGCCTGTCTTCTCAATGGCTGAAAATATTCATGAGGGGTATATTAAAAATCTTAAAACTGCACTATTCAAGTGCCAGCTACTTTATTTTTAATGTTAATGTTGCCCCCCCCTCCCCCAAGCAGCAACAGCCCCTAGGTAGTTGCCTATATCATGTAATGTTGGATCCATTTCTGCTGCCAAACTTGTTAGGGAAGGTGCTTCAGTGGAAGAAAATGAATAATCTAACAGAAACAGTTTATAAAATGTTTTGAGCTGTTTATTAAGAGAAATCTAGGACTCATGAGTTACATCTGAAGTACTTGAACGTTAGTAGTCCCACAGCTGTGGCTTTGCAGTTCTTTAGCCCTTGCTGTGCAGGTCAGAGTAGCTTTGAGCAGTGGCGGCCTCACCACATTACCTGAAATTAATGTTCTTTCATGCTTTTGTTGCTATGGGAGGAAATGCTGGTTTGCCACACCTCCTTTTATGGCTGAACACCAAGCAACAGGCTTTCTGTAACTGATATAGACTTAACCAATAACTGTTTAAACAGTACTTGTGAAGACTTTCTAAATCAGGTACAAGATGACCCAAGACGAATATGTAGTCTGCTTGTTTCTTAGCATAAAAGAAGAAATAAATTGCAGCGATAATTGCCCCTGTCTCTGACTTAAAAATCCTTCTGTATACATGTCCCTGCCACTTATTATATATAGATAAAGCTTTTTTCTGTCCATGTCTATTTCTTTTTTATCTTTCTTTTTCACCACATTTTTCTGTTCCTTCATGCTTTAATTAAGGCACTACATCAGAAAGAAGCAACATACACTATGTATCTAAAAACAAGTCACTAAAGCCACAGCGATACAAAGGTGCAAAGTAACAACTGATAACTTTGAAGCTCTTCATCAAAGGCCCTAGATGAGTCGCACCATTATTGCTTTCTATTCATATTATCACCTTCTTCACAATTTTATAGATACAAACAGATGTTGAGCATAGTCTGTGGGCCTTATTTATAGAGTTGACCACATCTTGAATGTGCGCCAGTCTCTGGGTCACAAGTACAAAGTGACACCCATTTGGTAAAGATTCTGGGGCAAAGCTAACACTAATTAGCATTACTAGTGCACTAGCAACTGGAAAAATGAGAAAAGATAAGGTTATTGCAAAGTACTGTATAGTTCAGAATAAACTAGCATATGTCAGCAGTAAAAGCTTCATCACAAAATGGTAAACATCTCAGTGTAACACTTCTCACATGGTGAAGCCAGCCTCTTTGGAGAGACCCAGGCCTGTTTTAGGTGAAGCCAAAACAAGCCTAAAAACCTTGTGTACTTTAAAACCTTAACTGTCCAGCTAAATGCAAGATAAAGATAATGCGTGGATGTATTAATTATAAATTAAAAAATATATACTAAGGAAAAGTCTGGTTATTTTTAATGTCCATGTGTTAAAAGTGTTCTGCATCTATACAGTGGGAATAGCAATTTTTATATTTGATCGGTAGGGGAGGCTCACTGACTGACTTATTAATGAATGAATAAATTAATTAATTAATTAATTAATTAATTAATTAATTAATTAATTAATTAAGTAAGTAAGTAATTTAAATACATTTGTTGACTAGGATAGTCCAACTGAGGGTGGTGCACTGTTTCCTCACAGCAAGAAGTTTGTTCTCTGGTTCCATTCTCTGCTGGGGTGCCTTCTGTGTAGAGCCTACGTGTGCTCCCTACATTCATGTGGGTTTCCTCCAGGTGATCCAGTTTCTTCCCAGATTCCAGAGACATGCAGTAGGTGGATTAGACACTCTAAATTGGCCCTAGCTGTGAGTGTGTGCCTGTGAGTGCATGTGGTGCACCCTCTGAGGAGGGTTGGGCCTTGGGCTAGCAACCTGAGCCCATAACTGTGACAGAAACAATGAGCACTGAAAGGTGCTCATTGCCTGATGTCCCACATGGTGCATAAATGGGGGAGAGAGAGATAGTCCGACTGAGCAAAATCCTGTTTTCAGTAGTGGCCTGGGGAGAAAAGCTCCACGGGAATGCCAACATATTTGAACCAGATAAAATGTTTTGAAATAGGCAATAAGAAGCAACTATTTCTAAGGACAGCTGTTAACTCACTAGCCCTTCCTATTTTGGGTCTATATTAAAACACCAAAGAGGTGTTTCAGTGAACAACTCTTGGTCAACACGTGATGAGCGAACCCTCAAAACAGCGATTTTTTTTCCCCTGGGAAAAAAATCACCTTGCCATCCCCATGTGTTCCCCCCTTTCCTCACTGTAGTGCGATCTCGGAGTTTGGTATATTTAGTTGGGGGGTGTTGGGGGCAAAGCCCCCCATGGTGTTATGTTTTAAAGTGTGTGTGTGTGTGTGTGTGTGTGTGTGTGTGTGTGTGTGTGTGTGTGTGTGTGTGTGTGTGTGTGCTAGCGGTTTCCTTCCCAGGGAAAGAAACTGCTGTTTTGAGAGTTCGCGCTGTAGTACCCTCTATCTGGAAACAATTCTATACTCAACCCATTCATGAAGGAGGTAACTCCACAGAACTTTCTAACTACAGGCTGATAGTAATTCTAGTCTCTCTCACTAAAATACTAGAGAAATGCTTACACAAACAAATCATGGAATATCTAAGCCAGGAAAACCTACTAACCTCCACACAACGTGGCTTCCGTCCTAACCATAGTACCTCAACAGCCCTCATTTCCTTCACTAATACTATCTTGCAAGACAGAGACCACAACAAACTTGTCTCTTGTCTTTTCCTTGACCTCTCTAAAGCCTTTGACACTGTCTCCCACCCCTTGCTCTTTCCTAAACTCTATGACCTAAATCTTTCAAGCTCTACTATCTCCTGGTTTGTTAGCTACCTCAAGGACAGACAACAATCTGTCAAATGGCTTTCCTCAGTATCCCCCACTCTTCCCATAAAAATGGGAGTTCCTCAAGGATCAATACTACTATGTCCCTTACTGTTCAACATCTTTACCAACCACCTATATACTTTCTGTCCTCTATCATCTTTCATTCAATATACCACTGACTCTACAGTCATCTCCATCTCTGATAACCTCTCTGATGCGAACACCCTCACACAAAAGTCCTTCACATCTATTAAAAATTAGGTCTCTAATACCCAGCTAATACTAAACTTTTGCTATTTCTTCCTAAATCTCTCAACCACCTTAAACCCTCTCTCTCCATCTCATCCCTTAACAACACTACTATCATTTTTGAAACACATACTAAGGTCCCGGGAGCCAACATATATGACCAGCTCAAATTTGACCTTCATGTCCTTCAACTGCATCAAGAAAACCCACCAAGAATGAGGTTTGCTTTACATAAATAAAACAAATTCCTGACAAATGAGTCTTAACTCTCCCTTACTCAAGCCTACCTTCTCCCTAGTCTCTTCTACAGCTCTCAGATCCTTGCCAATCTGCAGGCCTCTATCTTAACTACCTACAATAAAGTGCCAAGATTTGCCACCAACCAAACCTTTACATTTCACCATTGTCATTCTCTCAAGACTTTAAACTGGTTAGAATTCCCCCCAAAATTGCTTCTTTCACAATTACTGATCATACAGTCTCTTCTATACAAGTCTTCTTCTGCCCTGCTATCTCCTCACTTATTTCCCTCTACACTCCACCTGGGACACTCAGAAGCTCCACCAAAATCTATTAGTAATTCACAAGCCAAAAAGAACAACAGGACAAAATCTATACAGTTACTATCCAGCCCTCTCCTGAAGCAAACTTCCTCAGTCAATCAGAAATATAAACAACACACTTAAATACAAAATTGCTCTTAAAGACTTTCTAATTAATGCCTAGACATGCCGCTGTAAGCATCTTCCTTAAACCTCTACCCATATATCTTAGCTTAATACTACCAGTTGTCAAATGCTCTTCTTATGCTCTTACTGATTGTACAAAGGATTGCTTTCACAACCGTTTCTTTTGCTGTATAAAAATCTATCTTGTAAACAAATTTTGACAAACTGCATTTAGCATGATCATTTTACGCACTAGTACAGCCTGTTTCGCTTGACTAACTTTGTAATTTAAAACTTGGCTTATTTCTATTTGTGAACTCCACCTGCATTACTTGGTAATAACTTGAAATTTAAAACGTATTTAGTTCATTTGTGTACTATGCACTTGCTTAGCATAATTTTGTATAAATGTACTATGCCTAATCATGTACCATTATGTCTAATTGTGGAGGCTTTCTCCCCGGGCCTCCACTGGAAAAGGGTAATAGCCCAATCAGACTAACCATGTCAACAAATGTCAAATAAATAAATAATAAATAAATAAACAAATAATAAAAACAATAAGGAAGTAATGAGAAGAAAATTAAAGTTTATAGAAAAATAAGCAGAAAAAAGTGTGTATGTGATGCCCTCCACTTCTACCAATATGTGATGGCCACCAACATGTGTCATCCCCATGCTTGGCCAGTAAACAGGGATATTGAATCCTCACCACTGACATTGGAGAGGGACTTGGAATTCAAATGGATACACTCCATATTTCCAGATGCAAACCTCTCTGCATCAAGTACAATTTCCCATAAGAGCATACAGGGAACACACTCAGCCCGGGGTCTAGCTGTCAATTTATCTGTCTCCCTCCAGGTCTCCAGTAACACTCCCCACTGGTACAGCTGTAGAGTTAGTTCCTCAGTTGAGTGTCCAATCCAAACCCTCCAGCACCATCTCTGTGAACCCACTGCTTTGTGTCCCTGCCCCAAGTACTGACACACACTCATTAAGATTTAATTTTTCACAGACACACACCTGGGAAAGGCTGGCACAGATTATCCGCTCTATCAACTTTTCCCAGACTATAAGGTAGTTATCACTGCCATCAGTCAGTTACTATAAGGCTCTTAAAAGCGTATCCAATTATACTATGTAATATTAATGCTAATACAAATGGTAGTAGTTCACCAAAAGACAGCTAGGCTTTCTGGAGTGGCCCACACAGTATCACCAAATAAATATAAGCAATCACCAAGGTTAGATACTTTCTACAAGGGATCAGCTACAATAACATTTTTAAATATATTTAATAATAAATAAGAAAAGAGCATAAAAATACTGAATATATTGAATATATACTCACAGTAAACCACAGAGTTGAGATAACAGGAAATTTTGAAAAGAACATTGATGGATAGATACAGACAAATAAAGAAAAACAATATCTAAACTAAGCTTCACTATATTCCTGACTGAATCTAGGAGAAGTACTGTTCCCTAGTTAAGTTACCTACTACTGCAAGGCAAGATGCTATGGGTGAGGGTCTTTATAGTCAGGCTTCCCAAACAGAATACTGCATTTTCTGAGATTTCTCTTTGTAATATCTAAATATAATTTCTAAGTGGGCTGGTAGAATGACCTCATCTGATACCTGACTCTAGGTTCTCACAGTATTCCCCTCTGAAGCTGAGACCAAAATTTAGCCAAATGGCCACAATACACATCCAAATGTTTATGGCAGTGCTTGGGACCTCCTCTCTTTTCATTGAGCTAATGGACAAAGGTTCTTCCCCAGAACTAGTGTCTCTGGTCTTATTCAGTGCTGCTGGGTGCCTTTTAATGGTATAACAGCTCATTTACTACCTTTTAATGGCATAACAGCTCATTTACATTTCCCTTAATTTTCTTAAAGTTAACTTCTGCTGTACCAGTATTCTCTATTAAAACATATATATTTAATTCGGCTACAGTAATAAATGTACATTTCTCTTCATTTCAACAGGGTGCACTGTTGATCTATTTCAACACAAGTAAAGCTCACAAATACATTTTCAACACAAGCATCTGTACAAAATCGGTTTGGTATACAAATGGCATACAATTCTAATACATTTATAACACAAGCATCTTGTATAAATCGGTTTGATATTTAAAGAACATATCATTCTTTACATAACTCCAGCTGGCTCTACTGGCACTTGCCCATATCATCACAATGTATTTAATGCAATACGGGTAGTATAGAGGAGTTTGGATGGGAAGATAAATGGAGAAGTGGGTATACTGACTTATAAGGAGTAAAACAAGAGTGTATAGTGTATTGTTATTATCCTAAGACAAGAACAAGAATTGTCTGGAGCAAAGACATGAAAAAGCAGAGATAAGAAATTCTTTTAACTTATTTTGGAAAGTGTTACATTTGGCTTCATTTCTAAGATCAGGAGGTATGGGATTCCATAGCTTGAGTGTAGACTTGTGGTTTCAGGGAAAGGTCATTGAGACAAATCCTGGAATTCAGAAAGATGTTGGTCAAGGGCAGCCCACCACTGTTTACCTTGTTTGTGCAACCAGAACTAATGCTATTAAAGAAAGAATACCAGGTGTAAACAGCACAAGGAAATAACCTCATTAAATATCCTGCTCTTGGCTAAGGCAGGGTCTACAGAAATAGCACATATCATGAAGTTGCAGCCAAAGAGAAAGAGAAGCACAAGCAGTGACATTTGCAGTGCATACATAGGGAGGCTCTAATCAAGCCTGCATGCAAAGTGTTAGCAAGAAGGAGAAGTGATGTGAAAGCTGGCCATGTCCCAGTGGGAGATTAGTTGCCCCCTTGGGCTCCCACACCACTGCACCTTGGCTCAGATGGTGAAGACAGTGCAAGTCAGAGACACACCAAACATGTCGCTGGAAGAATTTCTCTAATTGGCAAATGTGATCATCAAGCCTCCTGTAAATGAGTGCCCCCCCCCCCACTATGTCCTCCAGCTGCCAATGGATAACAAAGCTTTAACCTCCACTGGCTGCTACCACTGGGTAGAACAGCCACATCATCTGATGCTGGCCTGGCAGTAATACCCTCTGGAGGTGCTGCAAGAGTTGTTAAGGTGACTGGAACCGCCTAGGATGCAGATGTTGTGGGTGTCGATGGTGGTGCTGCTGCTGTCACTGCTGGTGGCCAATAGGCCTTATTGGAGAAATGGGAGCAGGTCTTGATGATTCTGTGTATAAATGTAAGATCAATGAAAAGAAAAAAAATGTATGTAATAGAAAGGATGGAAAAAGAAGTTGGAGAGAGATAGTAGAGACAGAGGTGCAGATACAATGAAAAATGCAGCTGAGACATTGCCTTACTATGATTAAGTTACAGGTATTGTAACTGAATGAACAAGAAACACCCTCCCAAAAATAACAATGATATATCATTCAACCTATGGGGGATTTGAACCCATAGCTATCACCACATGCAATTCAGAAGTAAGAGATTTAATGTGCATTGCTACTTGAGCAAGTAGACTGAAGACTGCAGTCAAAAGAACAGTTACAGCATGTGTGAAACAAGTGAAGAAAAATTGCACCTCAGATTTACAATGCTATAGGTACCATGCTTGAAAGAGAAAAACAAAAACACAAACACCAAAGTACCACTGATAGCACAATAAACAACTAAGGGAGAAAATTAAACCCACAGCCATCATCACATGCAAACTGAAAAGCAATACATTAATATGTTGAACTACTTATACAATGCAAGTGAAGCCTTCAGTCAAAAACATAGTGATGATGTGTCTGAGAAAAGTGTATTTATAAAAAAACATGCGGCTTACACAAATGTTTACATTACAGTGTTGTGGATACATTTACCAAAATGACAACACCCATGTGAAATTGCTAATAATGGCACAGTAGATAAGAGTGAGGACTCAAACCCCCAGTCTTTGGCATGCATAATCCAGCAGTCAAACTCTTAATGTACGAGGAAAAAGGTGTCTGAGAGAAATGTACCAATGTAATGGATATAGAACTCATGCATACTTCTCCCATCTAATGTTGCAGTTATCAAAAATACAACATACACCTAACCCAAATAACAATGATGTCACAATAGTCTACTGGGAGGGGTGATCGAAGCCACTGGCAACATAAGCCACATTCTGAAAGCAAAGGCCTAACATGTTAAACTACTTAATCAGTTCCATGAAAGTATGCATCTACACACACACACACACGCACGTTTGTGCATGCAGAGTAATAGCATCAACCATTTATATTGCTACATTTGAACTATTGAACCAAGCACACAAGCACCACCACTCACAGAAAACCCATTCTGTGCCAGACTGCAGTTATACTAACCCATCATGTTGTTAGCATTGACATCGTACTCACCCTGATGCTCTCTAAGATACACTATCTTCCTCCTCTGCTGTTCTGTACTCTCTGCTTCAGAGGCTACAGAGAGAGAAACATGAATATACTAGATATATGGAGCGCATATACTGGCAAGTTGTATGTGGAGGTAAGATATAGGTGGTGGTTGGACTCTAACCTTAGCCTTCAATTTGCCCAGGAAGTCAGGATGATACCTTTCAGCTTTCAATTTGCCCAAAAGGTTGGGATGATACCCTTTTAAATCACTGTAATTGCGATGACACTTCACCCATGCTTGGGATCCTACTGACATGTGTCCCTGTCTGTCCCTGTCTGTCCCAAACTATAACAGGCCTCAGTCTTGTACTGAGGCCATTAATAGCCTTTCTGTAGTAGCCTGTGGCTATAGTCTTGCTATGTATACCAGCTTTAGGCTACAAAAGCAGAACTGCCTCCTCCCTCAGTTGCTATGTCTCAGTCGGTGAGAATTCATGAGAAAAATGGCACATAATTGGTGGTCACACAGATTTTTAGGTGTACCAATTGTTGCCCAATGAGGGCTAGGGTGAGGGAGGCAGTTCATTTGCATGATTGGTGGTGTAAAAGTCAAGTATATGTAATGCATGTAATGCAATGTTTTAACATTGTAGTTTGAGGTGTGAAACATGGCATCCCAATATCTGGGCATATGCTGGTAGTAAACTAGGTATTACAGCAACTCCAATTCCATTATGTGATTTATGGAAGTACAGATATAACCCCCCCGCCATGAGCTATAAGCTGAACCATATATATGCAGTGCTGATCACAGATACCCGGGCATGTGTACTTCATTGTTTAGACGTCAAGCAAGGAGTTTGCCCAGTCACATCATAAAGAAATCAAGTGTTGCACAAACAGTACTGTGTTGAGGCATCAATTGCATAACCACTGCATCCATGCACCCACATTTGCACAATATATGTGAGAGGGAAGGCACTAAGCCCCATCACACTACAGAAGATTTTGTGGAGCAGCAATTTCAAAACCTGCAACAAGTTTATATTGCAAAACTTGTTTCTACTCCAGCAGCTTTTTTTAACTTCAAGTTGTAAGTTGTAAACTTTTAGCAGCACTTGTTCAACTTATGCGTACTGTTAGCTGTGGTGGCAATTAACCGGGAAAAAAGTTTCATGACTTACAGAACAAATGTGTACTGAGAGTTGTATTACTAGGATAAGGTAATTGCTGTGCTGAAAGGATTGTTAGGCCTAAAGGGAAACACACTCATCTCCAATTACTTTGAGCATATGAGGAACTCTTTCAGCTTGGTCTTGTAATATTTTGGGTTAAACCACTTGCCTGTTGTGTACCGTATACTTATACCACATTTGATAAACTGTTTTTAAGAATGTCAGGAATCATTAATATCATCTTGGGGAATTACAATGATAAAATTGTCATACTGTTGGAGACAACTGCTCATTGTTGTTACATGATTGATATTGGGTAAACTTCCTGATACATAAATATGACTGCCATACCAAGAAGCAGCATGGTATATGGGCAATGAGAACAAAGAATTTTCTGGGCCACATACAACCAAGTGTTTTCCATACCTACAGAACAACTGGTTTTCACTGAGACATGGTCACTGTCCTTCCCCTAAAATGCATATGTCAATGGTTACAACCCAACATATGTGCAGGGCTACCACGGAGCCATGGGCTAGTACCACCACAGCCATAGCAAAGTTAGTAAAGCTGATGCAAGGTATGTGAGATGACCTACAAAAGGTTAGGTCCTGTATTTGAACCTACTGTAACATGCCATGTCCCCTCAAGCTTGCCTGTCACACATGAGGCACCACCCATGAAGTCATTCCACTGGTACGTCAAGGGATGGTGACCATTGTGGCTGTGGATAACCAATTTCATGCAGCACTTGCATATCCACAGCTATATCTGCTGTTGAGGTGTCTATATCAAGCAGAGGACGTCTCTGGGGTTGCGGCAGTCATTGCAATGTTACATCTGGTAAAGGACATCGATCACAGTCATGCAGCACTCCACTATCTAGCCAGGGCCATAGTATAGCCAGTACAGCTCCTGATAGACCCAGTTTCTGTAGGCAGGTTCATGCATAGGATGGTCAACCCAGTACCATGTATGCCCTGGACATGTCCAGTAGATCAATATGCAGTGCTGTAGCTACTGCTGAGGTTGTGTATCGACAGACAAACTCATATATACACACACACACACACACACACACACACACACACACACACACACATGCACTTCCAGTGATAGTGGCCATTTACAAAACATATTATGTTAATCCCCAAACTGCGGTGGTGGTGCTGCGGTAGCATTGTCACCTCTTAGTAAGACGTTGTCCTGTTCGATTCTCAGCTAAAGCGTCTTCTGTGTGAAGACATGCACGAATGGGCGTACCTTCGTTAAAGGTTGTGCATCAGGGTTGGCAACTCGGCACGTAAAAATCTACTGCCAATCATTAGCGGACCGGAGTTCTGCTGTGGCGACCCCTAACCGGGAAAAGCCGAAAGACACAACAACATTATGTTAATCCCCACCATCACAATCCATGTCTTCAACACATCTCCCTGTGAAAGGCATTTACACATTTGCTCCCTCCCTTACCAGTGCAGATTATAATAACTGTGCCCTGCCCATTGTACATTGTTACTTGGATTGACTATGTCTGATGCACTGTGTGGCAAGCCTATGCATGAGTAAACAGAGGATGGTGATTGCTTTGCATGCATCCATTTTAATGTAATATATCTGCTTTACTCTGCTTTTCTATTGGCCAAATCTATGTGCAAGCCACTGCCTCTTTTTTACTGCTTCATTATCCTGCACCCATCCCCTTTTAGCATGTATATCCCCTGCTGCTGGTTCCTTCACTGACTCCTTACTTGGCTCTGCCTCCCCTGCCTGTTGTGTTTGGTGTGCTCCTCTTACAACTGCCCACTTTGCTGTATCTACCTCCTCAGTATAACACTGTATAACATTGTGCATGCTGTAAATATTTCTGCATGTGTCAGGATCATGCTGCAGGACACCACTGGATGAATCCAGACAGCTAAAATGTGTCTCATCCCAAACCAATGCTCAGCAATGTTCCTTATTTGTGAATGGATGTAGTTGTAACCCTGATCTGCTTCATTTTGTGGATTTCTGATTGATGCCATCAGCCAGGGTTGAGGGCTTATCTAGCATTGCCAAAAAGATGGCCCTGGGGGAAATCACCTCTTGCAAAAGACTGGTACAGGTCATAGGTGTGCCATATGTGGGCATTATGGTAACTGCTTGGGTGGCCTACACACACATTGTAAATGATACCCTGTGCATTACAGACCACTTGCCAGTTAGTGTAATACCCTCTGTGGTTCATGCACCTCCTTCTCCGTTCCCCAGGTGTTGCCTTTATGTCAATGTGTGCAGTTTATGGCCCCCCAGAACCTCAGGGAAATGTGTTATATATTAAAAGTTCTACATGCGTTCCCTCTCTCTTCTGTGGTAAGTAACTTATTTAACTAAAGTTGCTCATTACCATCTGATTATATGGCCAGTCGTGTATATGACAATCAGCTGTGCTGCTGTGCATTTAATGCTAGCTGTTTGTATGTCTCTGAATCTCACAAACCCTGTGCTTGGGCCACTCGTTGTTCAAATCCACTTACTGTCAAAATCTGAGAATGTGGATGCCTTAGTGGAGTCAGAAAACAGAAAGAAAAACAAAAGTTATGATGAGAAATATATTGCACAGAGGACAGATGTAAAGCAGTGAAGGGGAATATGTGTAATTTCACAAAAAAATAAAAATCTTGTTTATTTCTCCATGATAAGCAATACACCCCCAATGAAATGACTCAGCAAGATGACTGAACTAAACAAAAAATATTAAAGTTATGTTTTGCAACCGGGAAGAAGACAACCCACACTGCATGATTCACCTAGAATCCCCAAGCAGAGTCACACTGATATTATATCAAATGTACATACTCATACAGCGACTCAGTCATATTCCTGTGACAATCTCCATAAATGATATTTTCTTAAAGTAGCTGGTAGTTTTTTGTACATGTCTGCTTCCACCCAGATGAATGCATACACCAGGGCAAAGCAAAACAAGATGGCGTCATGTGCATATAAAGGAAAAGCTTAAGATATACCACCACAATTAAAAACATACGAACATGTACAAAAGTTAAGGCATGGTATAAGTGAGGCTCCTTAACAGCAGCATTTCAAACAAGAAAAGAAGTTGTTTACAAACTGCTGTACTAAATAAACTTAAATCAGCCTAACTAGGGTTCTAGCTGTGTATATCAAAGGCTTTGATAATCTTCTTTTAGTATTCCACCTACATCCTGCTAGGAGGATGAACTTGGACTTTTATTCTACAGAAACTGGATAACACCTGCTTTTGAAACCTACAGGAAGTTGGCTACCATGACATAAAATTAGGACTGTGGATCCACTACCTTTCTTTGACACATCAAGCTTGTGTCACAATAGTCATTAGACCAGCAATTTCTTGTACTGATGACCTGAGTACAAACCTTCCTGTAACAAAAGTACTCAAACCTGTCATATCATGAGCAAATGACTCATGAAAAAAGTATTTTTGCAGGGGTGCCAAGCTATCCTGCACCTTTGTGTAGTTGACTTTTGCCTACATACCCCACTTACTTTCAGCATTACTGCACCTCTAGGAGGCTCTGAGATAAGACAACCCAGTAAACACTAACATTCCAATATTACACCCACTATCTCTCTCAAGAGAACTGATCAAGAGCACATGAGCAAATGTCATCTCAAGCAATCCTGCCGGAACAATAAGCATGCTCCTGTAAGCCTGAAGCAGTCACAAGTATATTGGTATCAAGCAACAACAAGTGAGAAAAAATGGCTTCCTAAAGCTCTTTGCAGAGCTACTTTGCTTACTCAGATCAGCAACACACATGAATATCTGATACTGGCTTAACTGAGAATATTACACTGAAGATTTATATATTGCCTAAAAGATAACCTGAAATAAGTCGACAAGCAAATATATCTTAAAATAAGTCAAGGCAAATTAGCTAAGCCAGAAACTGTGGAATAAAGTTAAGACATGCTCTATCATTTTTTTTCTTGGATGTAAAAGTTCTAAAATATTCAGAGATGCAGTTTTCAGGGTCTTGGTAGTGTTTTGGTCACGTTTTATAGATACCTGAGTTACTTGGACCTCAAAATCAGAGATACTGCAACCGAGAGAAGGTATATGCAATATTGCAACTTACGTGTGCGTAAAAAAAAAAAAAACATTCATTGGGTGGATGGATCCCTGACAGGCATCCAGTACCATGCCCCTGCACCATTTGCTTGGGCTGTACCTCTCAACTATCCAGAATTCTTCAGAACGTCCAGATTTTTGCATCATATTTTTGGTCTGTTCCTCATAAAACTTGGGAGTGGGGGATGGCAAACCATTGAGGATTGAGGTCACTGAATAATGATAGACATTTCAATTTATGGCCTTATATCCTTCAGAAAATGCATGCTAGGGCAAAACATGTTATTCTAGCAGTTTATAATTACAATATTTAAGATCTGTTCCTGGTGCTTGGCCTTGCTGCACCCCATTATTTTTTGGCTTTGTCGAGAATTGCTGTACTAAGAGATTGAGTGCTATGGCTGGAGCCCTCGATCATCTTGATTATCATAAGGGGAAAAGTCTGCTTATCCAAAGAATCGCTGGTGAACGGCTGATTTACCCCAACAAAACATGCGCACCCCACATACTCAATATGCTGACCACAGCCTGTTTAATGAATGTATGTAATGCTTTCTGATTCTTCAAAATACAAAATACATTTTGCAGCTGCTACATTGATGAAACTGGCAGTTGTTCTATTGTCTATTTACCTAAGTTCTTAAATTGTTTTCTAGAATGTTATTTATCATCCATAATTTACTTTGTGTTTTTTATGTGCTAAGTACACAAAAAGTTGTGCTTCCAGCTGATATAGTTAATTTCTGGAGATTAACTAATTTCATCTAGTACATTTGTAGGCAAGAAGCCCATTCCGCAGTTTGGGGAAAAAAAAGTGCATTCCAATATTTCTCATTCATTTTCATTCTTCAGTCTTCTACAATGTAGTTTCTTCCCCAACAGAATCTTAGTGTCACCATAGCAACAGAGTTGTCACCACAGTCATGCTTTGCATGTCTGCTCGGCTGAGAAGCTTTAACACCTGTTTCTTCTACATTTCTAATTGCTTATGCACAGGATTTACATTTGCTTCTACACGCTGTTATGCATACCTGCAAAAGCTCTTGTAGTGAGAAAAAAAACACTGCAAAACACTCTTGTATTTCATTCTACAGTTTCTTATTTCAGATGAGCAGTTGAAAATGGATAAAGTGCGTTTCTCAAGGAAGGAGGCAGCCTTCCTGTTTTTTTTTTTTTTTTTTTTTTTTTTTATTAAGATGTAAGAGACCTCTGTAGTCTACTGCAAACCAGGAGATCATTTCATGACCATTTTTTTTTAGTGCTAAAACCACTTTCCCTTGTCACTGTGCATATAAGAAATCAGACAGGTTGCATGCTTTATTCTGGTATGCTGCTAACTGTTAAGCTAATACTGTACAACACCATTGCAAGCAATCACTGACAGGCAATTTATATTGAAATTAATTTTGTGTAATAAAATTAAGCTTGCTATACTAAAAGTATTTGTCTGCTGAAAGCACCCCTGGTATATTCTGTGCAACCCACATAATACTGACACTGACGTGGTACAGGAGGGCAGCTCTCTGCTGTTACCTTGTCTATTTTTCTCACTACCACTCTTCATTCTTCTCACATTTAATTTGCTTACCTTTGGGCAGTTAATATGCCTCCAGCAATTGAGTGTTTAATATTTATATTTCCACCCCAGCCCAAATTCCACATTATACCGTGTGCATAAATTAAAGGGTTTAAGTTCACCCACAGCCAAAGTAAAAGGTTTCATAGAGTTCAGTCTCCAGAACGCAATGCATAAGTTTGCTAATGGTATTTCTGCATGCTGGCTTCCCTCCACCATTGCTAAATGTGTTATAAGTTCATTCAAACATACATAGCAAGTGTAACCTCAGTTTTAGCCAGCAGGCCTTTGGAGTGCCTACAACTCCTTCATCATGTATGTGTACCCTCTGCTAATAATCACCTGTTTCTGGGCTCCAGTTAGTGCCTAGTCCAAGGCTAGCCTTATCTTTCTCTATATGTCTGCCTGGAGACATATAGCCAAACCTGGGTCATTCATTGGTGTATGTGGTCTATCATCCTCTACCAGTCCTGCCTGAATATGTTGAGCAGGTATTAGAAGTGCCTGCAAAAACAGAGGCTGATCTCATGTTTCAAAAACAGCACTACAGGTCTGATGCAATAATTTTCTTTGAATAATTCTGAAACCGTGGCTGTCACACTAAGTTTCATCTGTTTAAAACCCATACAGAAAACGATTTATTCCATCAATATGTATGCGTACATGCACATGTGTGTAGAGGTAATTACGCAAATGGCCAGCCCTCAACAGCAGTTATACGTGTGTGTATATGTAGTGAAGGACATTGTGCAAATGGCCAACTCTCATTACACCAATAGCATTCCTTTCCTTTCTGCACTACCCCAAAATAAAAAATATGTTTTCACTGTATCCTAATATTTTACACAGTACTAATGTTCATGCATCATTCTAACCAAATATTATTATTTCCAGTTTATTAACTCTAAAATGTTCCCATGAGGTTACCATGTTGACTTGATTCTTTTTTGTAGCTAAGATTTTTTCATTCTTGATGTAAGGTTATGGGGACATTGGGTGCACTGTGGTGAGAGACTATTTACTATTGTAATGTATCTTCAATGACTCTGTACAAGTCCTCAGATGTACTATTTTATGACTTTAGCAAGAATATTACTTTGTTTTTGAAATCACATCCTTAAGCTTACTGAATGATTTTGTTCAGACTCCCAACTGTTGTTCTAAACCATATTTTCTAGTTCAAGTATGAAGCTTGTCAATTATAGCTGTCAAAACTCAAACAGGAAGACTTACTGAGGTCAGTTCCAGGGCTTAAGACGTCTTATTGACCTTGTAGCTAGAACCACAGATTTACAAAATTATTTTGCTTCCTTCAGATTATAAAAGTCACATATGTAGTTATCTCTCCCAGTCTACACGGCATCAGTCATAATGTGAAAAAAATGAGAAAGAAATAACATGAGAGGCCATAAAAATCATACAGGTGTGTAGCGCAGCAGCAGAAACAATGCCTAAATCATGCTTGCTTTTTACATGCCATACTTGCTCTTTGTAATGAGACAAGCTTGATATTTGGGTGGCGATGCCGTTTAAGTGCTTTAATGGTAAATGATTCACCCCAACATGATATCTATCTATCTATCTATATATTTATATATATATATATATATATATATATATATATATATATATATATATATATATATATATATATATATATATATATGGGTCCACTACAGAATTTTGAAATTCCACAATCCTGACGTTCTAAATATTGATGCTCAGAACCTCGAGATTGTGGAATCTCGAAATAAAAAAAAAATAAAAAAAACAATTAACAAGAACAAATAA
This sequence comes from Protopterus annectens, assembly GCF_019279795.1. NCBI lineage: Eukaryota > Metazoa > Chordata > Ceratodontiformes > Protopteridae > Protopterus > Protopterus annectens. The sequence goes on along the minus strand of NC_056749.1, from coordinate 604,134,616 downwards.
AAAAACATGCTTTTGCAGGAGGCTCGCACCCTTGCACCCCCCACACCCCTGCAACGTAAATATACTCCGAGATCACACTACAGTGAAGAGAACGGTAATGTTCCCATTCTGCACTGTATGGCGATCTCCATTTACAGCTTTCAAGATTTCACAATCTTGAGGTTCTGAGTGTCAGTATTTTGAATGTCAGGATTGTGGAATTTCAAAATTTTGTAGTGGACCTATAGATATATATATATATATATATATATATATATATATATACATATACATATACATATACATGTAAGCATAATGTATGTCTTAAGCAATACCATCCCTGATGGGTCCACGGCCACATCAGAAGTGAATTTATACTATTTGGTGATTTGGGTATCATTCGGTTAGCTCACCATCAGAATAATACAGTTTTTGAAGTCATGTATGCCAGCAAAACACAGCTCATCTCTGCTCACAAGCAAAACTGATTATATTAATGTTATCAGTACTACCAGACGCTAGTTACCTGCATCCTCCCAGGTAAGAACATTATCAGCTGGTGCTACTGTTCCAAGGGAAGATTAACTCCTGCAACCACCACATAGGATCATCCCGATTTAAATTTCCAAACTTTCATCAAAGTATTATTTCTCATCTCATTCCCCTATTCTTGGCAGAGGCCTACCATGACATCTTTGTTTGGCTGTGCCATTCTTTTCATTTTTTTTTTTTTACTGTCTTATGCTTCATTCGGACCGCACTTTAAGATTTAACCAGATGCCTACCACTTAATTAAAATCAGAGCCACAGGGAACCGTTTCAGCTAGCCATAATAAAGTCTGCATCATTATGACAGGGGTAGATTCTGATGAAGATTACAGTCTCAATCTGGCATACCTTTAAACCTGAGTATTTATTGGATACCTTTTGTGTAAAAATACTAATAACAGCTCAGATGTCATTAATGTTCCATTCTGTGCATTAAAACTAGTTACATTTTAAATGTTCACACAAAGTATAGGCAGTAAATAATTACATTTCATAATATGCTGAACTGTGTGTTTATGTTTTGAGTTACGTCTTAGCATTTCTGTAATGATCAAGTTCAAGCATATTTATATGCTTATTTCCTATACACTATCACAAAATAACTAAAACATATTTTGGAAGGAATAAACAATTTAAATAATTGTAAAAGTGAATAAACTACTCATTACCAAATAATGAACATTAAAGATAGTACTACATGTAATATTACATGTACATCACCAAAACAGATGAACTGCCTACTTCATTGCAATAAATTCTTCTGAGAGCCAACCAATATCTATAATACAGCAGACTATAAAAGTCACCATTTTAGTCCACTGCACCACATAGTCACTGAGTATCCAAACAGTGCATTACCTGCTTCAGTACAAGTTCTAGTAAATGAATATCCAGTATCCACAATAAAGCAGATTAAAAGAGTCCCCAGTTGAGCCCCTCTGGACCACACAATCTGAATAATTTTTGGCTGCAAAAAAGCCCCCCATCCAAACATCCATACTACTCCAGTAACTGCAGACCCTCCAGGAAAATCACGGTCATCTCAACAATGAAAGTCCACAGCTACAAAACAAATTTGGCTCCAGTAATTTTCAGAAGCTTCCTCCAAGCATCACCACATTCTGTAACTCTGAAAATGCTGAAAACCCAAAACGTTTTAGGAAAAAGTGGGTATCACACAAGGAAATACATAAAATGAGGCAATATTTACACTATTCACCCCAAAGAAACTGGAACACATAAACCAAAGTAAAGTTGATGAAGCTAACAACATGAATCAACAGTCAGACTCCAAAAGTCCAGGAGTACTAAGAATAACAGAATGGATGTAGATGATACAGTAAATCATCTGTAAGTGGTCCTCTACTACCATCTTCAGATGTGTCAGTACACAATCAACATGTAGTAATGTAATGTAGGTTTAAATCTTCCTATTCCGCAGAAGACAGGGCAATTTACAAAATGGTCAGCACTAGGTATAACTACTTGTTATACCAGTCCAAATGAGCCTAAAGCTGATGTAGCAACTAATTAACTCTTTTCTCAAGTCTTCTGTCTCATCTAAGCCTCAACCTTCCTCACTGACAATAACTCAGATAAAAGCGCTATAATCTTCATTTGGTCAGAAGATCTGTTAGATGACATGGAATAACTCCCTAGTATAAGTGTTGTAGTAATCAGTGTTGGGGGGGGGGTCCCCAAGTGTCTTTGCAAGCTTGCCTCCTGTGATGATAACTGGAAAGGTTTGCTAAAGTGCTCATATATATTGTATAGATGTCAACAACTGTTGTCCTTTTAAGAAAATAATGCATTGCATTTTCTACTCTATTATAAGTTTGGTGTGAGATGCTGAAGTATTAACATCATTTATGCTGAGCTACCATGTTGCTGTGAGTAAAAGTTACCTGCTTACTTGACTCTTGGTATATCCTGACATGTCTGAAACAGCCAACAAATACTTCAGGGAAAGTAACTGTAATAACGTCTGACAAATCCTGACCCACGTTTTTTTATTAGCAGAGCAGCTTCATACAAGACTTTTTGACCTGCCCAAAGAAACCATAGGTAAACCTCTCATGGCCTTTAAACCATCCTACTGTGAACTTGACTGCTGTTGTCCCTTAGTGTAGATGGCAGTCACATCTCCCTCCCCACCCAACACACACACACACACACACACACACACACACACACACACACACACACACACACACACGCATGCACGCACACACACACACACACACACACACACACACACACACACACACACACACACACACACACACACACACACACACACACACACCACACACTCAAAGGCAGCAATTGAAAAGTTTTTGGTAAGCAGTACCCTAATTTATGTCTAGACCCTCCTCCACATTAAAAAAATGCCCTTGAAAATGTCATTCATACCAGGGAGCATTCACAACTTATCAATATGACTATTTATATGACCATTACAAATGATGACTGCAACTGTTATAAAATCAGAAGTCAACACACATGTGCCAAGTCTCTGAATATTTGCAATTATATATGCTGACACCCTGCAATAATAAAACTATAAAATATCATACAATATTTAGCAATATTCAAGTATGTTAACATTATTATTTTGTAAGAAACTGTTCCCTTGCAGTCTTCAAAGTGGGGGGCTGTGCCTCTGTACCATCTACTGTTTTATTATTCCTATTCTCATTCTGACCTTGCGTGACTTCAGAGATAAGTGCAATATTCATACATGTATAAACTTAAATTTTTCACTATCTCCTGGGGCATAGAACTTATGAAAAATAATAATAAAGTGATGAGGATATGTGGTGCACAGGCCACCAGGTTAGGAGGTGCAAGAAAACAAACTTGTTTTTCTGCATAAGCACTTGCTGTATTTATGTTCTTCCCATTAATGATGCACCTTTATTGTTATGCATATTTATAACTGCTGACATTATAGAAGCTGATACAAGTCTTGACATCTCATGAAATGTAAAAATGTGCGGTAATCACCCAAAGTGCACAACCTTTTATCATATTTTGTTATTTTTAATCATCTCCAAATAATTTACAAAATTTAAAACAGGCAATACAAATACAGAACAATAAAACAACCATGATCAATAAATGTTTACATAAATAATTTGTTTGGCATGACTGAGTAACTAAAGTCATCAAATGACAGTTCATCCTCAGTAAGGGTTGCACTACTTTTCTGTTTATGTTCTATTACCTCACTCACACCAATAATCCACCAACTTGTCTTCTCTATTATCCTGGCCTTCCCTGTTACTACATAGTATTTTTCTCAGTTGTGATGTTCAATGGCTTCAATATAACACCATATACACTGGTTCTAATTATATGTGGATAAAAAAGCATTCCCTTACTCATCTGATTCACTTATCAGGGCATCATAATCTGGTAAGCCTATTTATTCAAACAGATTCTAATCAAAATGTTTTATTATCCACCCAGAGGTTTTGTTACCTTAAAGTTAGTTATAGTAATTAAGGGGGTACCAAGGGCAAAATGACTAATCAGGCCCCATTCAACTGTATGGGTTTATCAGATCATGGCTCACTGAAAGGTGAACTGATAAAATGCAATAATCGATCAGTATGCTATCCCAGTTATCAAATTCAATAAACAAATAAAGTATAACCCTCAAAAGTACTATTACTGTTTCAGGACCATTTAATGACATCCCCAGAGGCTATGTTTATGTTCGCCCTTTGACAAGAACAATATTCCTACTATATAGCTCTATCATTATATCCAGAGTAAACCCTGCAACTTGATACTATTCAGTAAATAATATTAGGAGTTCCGTTGCTGTATGGACATTTAAAGCAGCATATACTCAGTCAAAGTGAGACATGACTCCTGCCAGAGACCAAAAGTAATGAGTTCCTATGTCTGTGTTGTGACTGCTTTATTCTTTTATTTGCTTATTTGTCTGTTTGTTTGTTAACCAGGGTAGAGCACTGATCCAACAATTATCGTTTTCAGAGTTAGGGAGGGACTCTGTTCAACTCAACATGTATGCTATGTGCATTTCCTTTTCTGGTCTGCATTTCATTTTTAAAACATACTTCTATAGAGTAAGTAACATCTGCAATCTCAGTGGTTCCTTGTACGAACACATTTTAGAAAATGCTTTGTAAGGGTATGTGTCTGTTTCCACCTGAACCTTTTTTACAATAGATATATTTGTGGAATTTTTCACATCAATACACTATTGGCAACAGTTCCTTTTATATCTAATAAGATCTCTTTTCTACATCTTTAAATGCTCTTGACCCATATGCAAATAGTCTGGTCAATCATCATATCACAACTCCTGCATCATTATGACTGACAAATACCTGCAACAAGACTGTCTTATTCATACCATAGAGCTTAAATGGTTCAGTATCTATAACTAGAGGCACACTAAATTTCATATGTTAAGTACAAACTTTGCAAGATGCTGCATCATTCCTAGCAAGCTTTGTAATGCATGGTTGCCTTCTTGTCATGACATCTATACAGCAGCTTGGAGTTTTTTCTGGATCATGTTTCAGTCCCTTGGTGTTAAACATATCCCTTGTATTTCAGACCTGTCATTATGATTTCACATTTGTTGTTACTTAACTTGACATTATGCTGTCTTAATCTATTCTACAGCCTTATCAGTCTCTTGCCATGCTCTTCTTGTATCTGACCCAATAGCAATTATGTTTGCAATAACTTACAAATCTCCAATAACTTTAGCAGTAGCAGTTTGAATCACTTCCTATTACTGCTGAAATACCAAATGGAAGTATAAGGAATCTGACCTTTCCTGATGGAAAATGAAATGTACTCATTTTAAAGTTTGCTTCATCTAACTTTATCTGCTCAAAAGCATAATGTTTATCTAGCACTGAGAAGAACTTTGTAATTGGCATTCTTGAGATTATTTCTTTAACAGTAAGTAATGGGCAATGTTTGCTATTATTTTCTTTCTTCAGATCTTGTAGATCTATACAAATGAAATATATTTATTCCTTTATATCAGCAACAATACTATATATCCATTATATTGGATCTATTTAACACTTAATTATACCTAATCTCTTTATGCTTTTCAGTTCCTGTTCTGCTTTGCTTCAGAGAGAAACAAGCAGATTCTGGCACCATGAATCACTGACAATATAATTATTTAACTGTATATGGTATTCTCCTGGTAGATTTCTGAAGTGTGTGAAATAATTTGTATAGTAATGCAGGATAGCATTGCTATGGGTTTGCACAGTATCGAATATGTCTTTGTGGCAATGTGTTTATTCTGTACACATTTTTTTTACTTTTGTACTGTGAATTCTTCTTATTATTTCTAATTTCTTACAACTCACATGACTCAGAATATCATAAAAAAATCTTTGCTGTGTGCTACTATCTTTAAAAGAGTAAGAAATCTTTTTATTGCACTTAACCCAGGCGATTTTGAGCTAATAGAGCTACCTTTTGGCCTAAAAACGTAAGTGTTATGTAGAGATTTCCCTGTTTGCAGCCATCTAGCTCAGCTGTTTAAAATATTTTCTGACAAAATATTATATTTAGCACCTGATTATAGTTAAAGGTATACATTCTATCTTTTAATCCTTAGTATTTTTTCCAAATGTAAACTTTATACTCATATTTCACTTCTTCTAATGCATTTTAGATTTCACAGCTGCCTTTTATTTCCACGGTACTTATCAGAGGATTTTTCTTGGTATTGTTCATGTTCATATTTTAATCCAACAACATGCAAAGTCTTCTGAACATGCCTGATTTTGTTTTTCATATTTTAGGAAAAAATTCCCCTTGTAGTGCAAATTTGGCATGCTTATAGTCACACCTTCTGCAAGTTGAGATTAAAATTGTAAGCTCTTTTCTGTGACCTCCATCTTGGGTTTTCATGATTGTCTTTCTTGTATCCATTATGTTCACATTTTACCTTTCTATTTGACTAACATTTTATCTTACATGTATTCTTTTCATCACTTAAATGTACACCATTAATGTCATGTCTTCCATACATAGAGCCACAGATTTTGATAAGGTCAGGTCTATTTTTCTCATAGTCTATTCCTGGTTTCATCATTTCTTGTACCACAGATTATTCTGATTCATTAATGAATCATGCAGCTCACCAAATTCACAACCTGTGGCTCTGTTCTTCAGTTATGCAAGATCTACATCTATAGTCTCTATAGGGCCATGTGGTCTTTTAAATAAATTATAAATTATTTCTGGACTAACAACACATACTGCATTTTTCCTTCCTATTGCTATTCTGCTTTTCTCCTTATGGCTTCTTCCCCATCAATGTTCAACAATGAACTATGCTGAAACTTTTCAGCAAATCCATTTACAATAATGAATAAATCAAATGTCTTTAATTAAGATCTTCTAGTTTTCTCTCAGATTTTCTTGCTCTTAAAAAGTTTTGTGGTTGCACCAGAAACCTAATTCCACACAGTAGTGCTTCTATATATCCAAATACAGAAATTATTGAAAGTAAATATATTTCACCTTCTTTCTGCTGCACTTACTCAGATCTAGGGGGTATTTTCCCAATCTGAAATGTTTTAATGCCAGAGGCTTAATATGTAATATGCACATAGAATATATGGTTTAAAGTCCATGAGGGTCTGCTTTCTGACCAATTTCTCTAGACACAAGGTTGGGCCATATGACATGTTAATCACTATAGCTAGCCATTAAGTAACATTAATGCTATATGCTCCTATATAACAAAGGCAGTTAGAGGTTTCATGATTACTAGAGGGTTGAAAATGAATAATCAGAAAGATAATGGTAAAAAGGAAACTAATCCAACAGAAGAAGCAGATGCGCATGGCTAAAGACAGCAGAACTTTGACTGCCTATGCACAAAACTTGGGCATTATTCCTTGTTATTTTAAAGTTTGTACTTAGATACTCTTAAATCACTTGAATGAATTCAAATTACTGTTTTGAACTATTGATCTTGTTGAATTTAATGAGAACCTGAATTTCTGAAGGTTTTTATTGCACACAATGGATGCTGGCATCGTTCATTTTAGCTATGAAGCCTTTTTGAGTTTATTGTGCATTCTAATTCACTGCAGTAATGTGCCTAGTCTCTGCTTAATATTTAAGCATACTAAAATTTAATCGCTAGAGTTTGCTGTGGTTACACTCTGATACATTTGTTCTCTGTCCTGTCATGTGTTTTTGTGGTCCTGCAACCTGAGATATCTGAGATGCTAGTGATACTATCTTGTGGGGTTCCAGTTTTTTCAGAGATGTCTTATTTGCACCTGTTGAAATGTTTAAATGCAACTGACCTCCCATATTATATTGGAACTGTAGTGCTGCAGATTTCCATTTCAGTTTTAAACAAAGCTTAATAATATTATTCTTGGAATGCTTGACTCTAGATATTACCCAGGTGCAATGCATGTCTGTGTTTCATGTGTCCTAGTCATTTAGAATATTTGGTATTTTCCATTTATTTTTTAGTTCTGGAAATATTGGAACATTATTGGGACATTTTGGGATGCTATGCACGGCTTTGGTATTAGAACCTAGCATGTTGTCAATATTTTAAATGCATATTATATACTGGTAAGTGATGGTTGATTTCAAATTTTATTGTGCCTGTTTTGTTCATTTGTTAGTGCATTCATAGTTCAGCTATTATTGTTTTTATTTAGTGTTATTATTCTCAGAGGTTTTGTATTTTAAGTAGCACTTTATATATTTTGTAATGTTATTGTTCTTCCAATTATTGTTTCATTCATTGCTTCTCTTTCATGTACAAGTGCTTAGCACTCAAGCACTATAATAAACTCAAACCTGAAGCTGAAGTTAAGGTCTAGCTTAGAAATAGTGGGTCAGATTTACAGAAAACTATTGCTAAAGGTGGGAAGATGTCTGGCTGAGAGATTGAGTGATAATTTGGGTTTACAACATGAAAAGGGAGTAAAGACTGAAAGGAAACACATCAGATGTAGATGGTTATGGGACCTATGGGGTAGTATATGTACAACAAATGCAGCTCATCCCAGTGTGGCGAAACATAAATAAATAGAGGGAATATTTAATACAGCATGACAAATGTTGGAAACGAAAGCTGAAATATGCCAATCAACTATGTATATAAGCTGGTATTGTTAATGAGCACAGGGGCTGTTCCTTGAGGTGGTTAAAAGCTGGGTATTACTCTGGGGCATGAGGTTGGGGTCAGAGTATAAATCCTGGAGCTTTCAAGCAAGATAACAACATACTGATGGCAGGATGTGTTAAGAAGAAAACTGCAACAGGAAGGAAGGAAGGGAAAATAGCTTCAATGCCAAACAGTATTTGGGATGGTGCAGGTGTTGTCAATAAGACTGGAGTCCAGAAACTCCATGTTAGAGAGAAAAAGTGAGCTAGTTTTAGGGATGATAGAGATAAAGAAGGAGTTAAGTAGAGCACAACAGATCAACAGTTGTGCAATAAAGAATTATCCCCAGGGAAACAATATTCCCCTTCCCTGAAGATCTTGCAATCATGGAGTTGTTATATATATATATAATTAGCAAGGGGAGTGGGGGATCCCATTTGATATGTTGCATGTTCCAAGAAGCAGCCTAAGAGCATGGGCAAAAGCGTGTTGACTTTTTGATTTGACATTACTGTGTCAAAGTTAAGAATGTCATCTTAATGAAAATTGACCTTACCCAATACAACCATATATATCTATCTACATATATATATATATATATATATATATATATATATATATATATATATATACACACACACACACACACACACATATATATATATATATATATGTATGTGTATATATATATATATATATATGTATGTATATATATTTATGTACACACACATATATATATATATATATATATAGAGATATATAGATATATATATATATATGTATAGGTTGGTACTAGGCTATCAGCCCTTCGGCCTATGCAAGCCTAGCCATATATATATATATATATATATATATATATATATATATATATATATATATATATATATATATATATATATATATATATATATATATGGGTTCACTATAGATTCCTGGAATACTGAAATCCTGAATTTCAGTATTTCGAAATTCTATAGCCGATAGCTTTAAATCGCAAAACACCAGAAGTGCGAAATTCTAAATCCCGAAGTTCGGAGCTTCTGGTGGTTCGGTATGTGAATGGATGGGTGTAAGTTCAGGTAAGTATGTATGAGTGTGGTGGTTACGGGCTTTAGTGTATGTTAATGCGTGTTTTGGCTGTACTGTGTGTGTGCAAGGGGCAGTGAAATGTGTGGGTGTGAGTTACCTTTGTGTGTGTGATCTCGAAGTTAGTATATATAAGTAGCGGGATGGGGGGTGCAGCTCCCCACATGGATGGTGCAGGGGGGCTTGCCCCCAGCTTGTCTGTAGTGCAGGATTGTATGTTTGATTGTAGGGGGACATTGTGTGTATGTGTGTGGTGTATTTGTAGTATAGGTTCGCTATTTCAAATTTCGCAGTTATGGGGTTTCTGGATTTAAAGCTTTCGGGCATAGAATTTTGAAATACTGAAATTTGGGATTTCAGTATTTTGAGATTCCATAGTGAATCCATATATATATATATATATATATATATATATATATATATATATATATGTGTGTGTATATATGGTTCTGTTCATAATTTCAAAATACTGAAATCCCGAATTTCAGTACTTCGAAATTATAACACCAAAGCCTTGAATTCCCGAAACACCAGAAGCGCGAAATTCAAAATCCCGAAGTACGGAGATTTTGAATTAGCACTTCTGGTGTTGTGGTGTGTGAATGGTTAGGTGTTAGTTCGGGTATGTATGTATGCATGTGTAAGTGTGTTGGTTAGGTGCTTTAGTGTATGTCAGTATGTGTTGTGACTGTGATGTTAGTGTGCGAGAGACTGTGAAATGTGTGGGTGTGAGTTACTTTGTTTGTCTGATTGTGTGATCTCGGAGTTAGTATATATAAGTAGTGGTGTGTGGGGGGTGAAGCTCCCCACACAGGGGGTGTCGGGGGACTTGCCCCTTGCTTATATGTGGTCTAGGTTTGTCTGTGTGCTTGTGGAGGGTGTATGTTTATGTGTGTGCTCTGTGTGTAGTGTATGTTCGGGAGTTTGAGTTTCACGATTATGGGTTTTCAGGATTTGAAGGTTTCAGCTATGTAATTTTGAAATACTGAAATTCAGGATTTCAGTATTTTGAGATTTCATAGTGAACCCATATATATATATATATATATATATATATATATATATATATATATATATATATGTATATATGTGCACAATTACTGCTAGAAGCTGTTTTCATTAAGACAGATAGACAGACATAAAGACAGAGTTCACAGAACTGTCCATCACAGAAATGACCTTTTATTACTCAGCCTGCTCCCGATTGAATGAATACATGGCCATCCATGTTGTTAGAGACTGATGTGCTTAAATTAAAAATATTCTACTTTAGAGATACGTCGTCTGTGTAATGTATAGTTATTCTTTATCCAATCACTTCAGTTTTCATTTAAGCCTTATGATGAGAAGGAATGGTGTAGTCCTCCAACACATCAACAGCATAAGAATTGTGACAAATATAAATTTAGATTTGTATTTCAACTGATCTTCAAAGTTAATTTTGAAAATAGGTGGAAATGATTATTTAAAGTGTATTTTTTAACTTAATATATAATTTCATAGAGAATTTAGATAAGTTTACTATTCCATTAATAATACTGGAAGAACATACAGTCCAATTTCAATATTTAAGGTAATGCAAATGAACATATATGTCTCTTCTAAAATAGTTGCTTTGGGTTTATTTGGCTACAAAATATGAAAGTTTAAAAACATGGAACAAAATGAATATTATATAGTACTTTAAATTTTACATAGCAGCAATATGTTGTTACGGGTCTACTGCTTTTGGTCGAATTACATTTGGTCGAAAATGATTTCAGGCAGCCCACTTCACTGAAAGCTCATTTGATAAAAAGCTAATTTGGTCAAATTCCATTTGGTCAAAAATGGAATACAGCCCTTCCCCCACTGCAGTGCAACCCTGGAGTGAGAATATAAAGTTAGATGGGGTGTGAGGGGCAACTAGTTTTTACTGACGTTATATGTTTCAATGTAAGTCTATATGTTTCAATGTATTTTTAATGGATACACATGTATATAATACTGCATACACTGCAATTATGTGGGGGGCTATGACTCCCACCCCCCCTTACTTTATATTCTCACTCCAGGGTCGCACTGCAGTGGGCAGGGGCTATATTCCATTTTTGACCAACTGGAATTCGACCAAATGGGTTTTTAATTAAATGCCTTTGCGGTGAAGTGGGCTGCTGAAATCATTTTCGACCAAATGTAATTCAACCAAAAGCAGTAGATCCATTGTTACATATAGGTATCATATGCAGTACATTTGCTTCTTATAAATGTAATGCTCTTAATGATAGAAATAGTCTGCTTTAGTTTTTAATATTTTTTTAAATTGGAATTTTGAAGTAAATATTTACAGTACTACAAACATCTAATGTGCTTAGATGTCTACTATAACATTGTTAATAATGAATGAAGTAGAAAAAGGTATGCCTAATGTCACTCTCCTACTTTGGACACAATAGAAGAGTCTTTGTGGGTTCTGTTCAAGCAGCTTTATTTTATACAAACACATCCGCTTACTGACTAACTTAAGTAACTTATATACAAACTAATAAACGCAATCATGCATGCTCTCACTCTGGCTGCTCTTATAAAATGGCACTAGGGATTGTACGTGTCTGGAATTTATGTGTGCAAGTACAGCCTTGACATGTTTCTTAAAGATATAGCATCATTCAGTTGTATTCCGATCTATATCCTCCCTCTTTGAGAAATAGATCTTATGACACTATGAGTCTATTGAGCATGCAGAAATCACAGGGAATTCTTTGTCATTTATTACACAATACTAAGCGCGCGCACACATACACACACACACACACACACACACATATATATATATATATATATATATATATATATATATATATATATATATATATATATACATACAATCACAATGACGTTGCTGAGCATTTCACACTAGGCTTTGATACTCGTCCATATGTTATGACATAGAACTGGGAATTACATTTAGCAACTGCAACTGTCTCTGCAAAATGTTTGACCTGTGGAATGTCTGGAACATTTTCTGAAATGGAATCAGAATTTTGAACACATTCTGGTATGGAAACGGTGTCTGATTCACTCTTAGATTTGAAGTCTGCATCACAGAAACAATGTTGTGATGGCGATGAAGATTCTGGTACACTAAGAAGATGTTTACGGTTCCTTCTAAATTCCACACCCTCAAAGTCTACCAGGTAGAATCTTGGCTTGGCACAGAGGCCTGTAATCTGCCCACTTCATCAAAACCTTTTGTTGTCTGGATTCATACTGTCTCGCCTTGCTTCAATGGATGAAGTAGTCTGCTCAATGTGTCGTAACTTTCTGATTATTGCGCTTCTTAACCAATTGAGCCTTGATGTTTTTATTCTTCTTAGGTTTAGGCTTCAATAAACTGGAAGTAATGGGTAGCGTAGTTTTAGTTTGTCTGGAAAGTAGTCTTTGAGCAGGTGAGCCAAGAATATTGTCACGGGGTATGTTTCTGAGATTAAGCAAATTCTAGAACACATCGGTATTGTCATGCTTTGACCTTTCAAGTAACTGCTTTGCACTCTGTACTGCACGCTCAGCTAGACCATTTGACTGAAGATATTCAGGACTACTAGTGACATGTACAAAATCCCATTCTTTTGCAAATTTCTGAAATAACTGGCTAGTAAACTGAGTACTACTGTCAGAAAGAACTTTTTGTGGACTACCATGAATTGAGAAATAACATTTCAACTTAGTGATAACAGCAGTGGATGTTAGGTTAGGTAGTAGATCAATCTCAAACCAATTTGAATAAGAGTCTACCAAAACCAAGTGGTGTTGATTGTTCCACTCAATGATATTAGATGCAACTGTTGACCAAGGTATTTCAGGAACTGGACTTAGCTGAAGTGGTTCTCTTTGCAAATGCCGTCTAATACTACTGCATACTGAACAAGAAGAAAGTACGTTATTAATGTCTTTTGGTAATGAAGACCAAAATACCAATTGTCTCCTGCTTCTGTAGTGGTGTGGATCCTGGGTGACCACGATGCAAAATCTGGAGATATTCTTGTTGCAAGGAAGCAGAAACAACAATTTTAGGACCTTTGAAAATAACGTCATCTTCTATCAACAATTCATTGCTATAAGGAAAATGGGTTTGCACTTCAGGTGGTATACTAGATTGCTTTGATGGCCATCCAACATTAATGTAGTGATTGAGCTTCTGCAAAATTGTATCACTCTGAGTGTGATCTCTCAACTCATCATAGATTCATAGGTGTGTATTAGGCTAATGATCCTGGAGCCTTTACAAGCCTAGCCCACAGGATTACCCTGGCATCATGCCACACAATCTTAGTCGAGTAGAGCTACTGGAGTGATCCTCGGGGATGAATTTTCTATTTCCCGTCCACTCATCAAGATTTCTCTTGAAGAGGGCCAGTGAGGTGCCCTGTTTGACATGTATGGGCAGTCTATTCCATAGCATGGGCAGTCTCTGGATTATGAACCTGTCCCTCCAGCACGTACTGTTGATTGTGGTAATGAGGTTGAGGTCTCTGGAGCGTGTGGTGTAGAGGGATTGGGATTTCTTTAGATGTAGCATTTCTCACAGAGCTGGGTCAGACATGGCTTTGTAAGTCAAGCAGAGATCACCTCTAAGTAGGCAATATGAGACAGAGAATAGTTGGAGTTTTTTGAGTCTGTCCATATGGGACAAGTGTTTAAGGCCTAATGTTAGAAGAATTACACACTGTCATCACATCAAAGTCAAAATTCTCTGTGTCAGGCTGTTCTGTCATATTTCTGGGCAATCTGGATAAGGTATCAACCAGACAGAGCAATTTTCCTTTCATGCAGACCATTTTGAAATTGTACTTTTGCAATTTGAGCATCATTCTTTGTAATCTTGCTGGAGCAGAATCAATAGGCTTCTTTAGAATAGCAACTAGAGGGTGGTGGTCAGTTTCAATCTGAATTCTTTGACCATAAATATAATCATGAAACTTAGAACATGTCAAAAGTTCTTCCTCAATCAGAGCATACTGCATCTCAGTTTGAGTTAGTGTTCCAGATGCATAGGCTACTGGTCTGGCCTCTTGAAGTATAACTGTGCCAAGACCAAATTTTGAAGCATCACAGGAAAGAGTAACTGGTTTGTTCACATCATGGTATCTTAAGGTAGGTGGGGGTTGCAATTTTCTGCTTAAGGTCTTCAAATGCCTTCTGGTGCTGTTCCAACCATGACCATGCAACATTTTTGTGCATTAGTTCTCTTAAAGATGCTGTTAACTCACTGAAGTCTGGTATAAACTTGCCTAAATAGTTGACCATGCCTAGAAAACATTGTATAGCTTGTACATTATCTGGTGCTGACATCTCAAGAACTGCTTGCTTGGTCGGGTGTAGTCTCAAGCCTGTACTCATGAACAAATGACGTACGCATGTCATCTTTGTAAGTCTGAATTTGCACTTCAGAGGATTGAGTTTCAAATTTGCTTCATGTGCTCTGTCTAGAACTTTCTTTAGGTTTCTGTCATGCTTTGCTTCACCTTTGCCTCCAACCAATAAATCATCTACTATTATGGCACAAGGATAACCCAAAAAAATTTGCTTCATTGCACGCTGAAAGACTTTACTTGCAGAATTTATTTCAAATGGCATCCTTAGGAATCTGTATCTGCAAAATGAGCACCAAAAGTAGTTAGTAATGAAGATTTGTGATCAAGCATCACTTGCCAAAATTAACTCTTTCATCCAAGACAGAGAAAACAGTGGCATTTGGTATTAAGGCTGCAATCTCTTTGACTGTGTTCATTGGATGATACAGTCTCTCTGATGCTTTGTTCCAATTTATTTATTTATTTAGTTAACATTTGTTTACCGGGAAAGTCCAACTTGGAACAATGCCAATTTTCAGCGGAGGCCTGGGGAGAAATGCTCCAGATACATGTCTTTGAATTGTGGGAGGAAACCGGAGCACCCAGAGGAAACCTACATGAATGCAGGGAGGGCATGCAGACTCCACACAGAAGGCACCCCAGCTGAGAATCGAACTGGATAACCTCTTGCTGTGAGGTGACAATGCTACCGCTGCACCACTATGCCATCCAGATCTCTTGGGTCAATACATATTCTGACTTCATCTGAGCCTTTTTTGTGAGCTGCTACCATGGATGACACCCATTCAGTTGGTTCTGTGACTGGACAAATCACACCTTGCTGCGCCATTTTATCCAGCTAAATCTTAACTTTATCCTGCATAGCTATCAGAACTCTTTTTTGCTGGTCTGACTATGGGAGTAACCTCTGGTCTAACTTCATGGAATACACAACTGGAAGTTTGCCTAACTTATCATCAAAATCATCAGCATCCTCTGATAAAATGGCTTCAGAAAAATTAGAACTCGGAAATGCACTTATGTGATGAACTTCTTTAGCAAAGGAAAGCAGATTAATTCTCAAACTATCTTTGAGACCCTGTAAAGATTGCACTGGTCTTCGGACTACATAGAATAACAAGTTGTAATAGTTCTTGGACAAATACCATAAAAGCATGACTGAACCTTTGGTTTGAATTTCTTCACTTCCATAAGCAACAAGCCTTGCAGTACTGGCTACATTGAGTTATTCATTATTTCTCACTTTAGCAAATGTGTCTGCTGATATAACATTACACTTTGAATCAGTGTCTACTTTAAGCTCTGTGGATTTTCCATTAATCCAGACAGTACAAAACACTTCACTTCTTGTTAATAAATTCAATACATCAACTCTTTCATCAAGCACTGATACACCATCTACATAGGAAAGCTGACTGCTTCGGCTCTACTTAATCAACTTGCTTCTTTGTGTGACCTTTCTTTACAACTGTATGAGGCTTACTTGATTTACAAAACTTTTATAGTGGTTCCATTTTTTTACACTTGTGACATTGCTGACCAAATGCTAAGCACTTTTCTCTTTTAGACTCATTATTTGCACCACAATTGCAACCGTTAACGATGAAGTTAGACTTGGGTTTTGCTGATTCATTCTTGTACTGCAATGAGCTGGAGCGTGCTCCTTTCTTAGAACTTGCTGGAAAGTTATGTGTCTTCCCTGGAAACTTCGTAGTTGTCATGTGCTTGGGCCTACTTTTGTTTGCCACGTGCTGCATACTATCCACATTTGCTCTGGAGCCAACTGAAACCATGCTCTTATCACTCACAAGTATACTTGTGTGTTTTTCTGTCACCTCATGGATTTGACAAATCTCTGTGGCTTTGCTCAATGCTAAATTACTGTCAGGAAGTACAATCTTTCTCACAGCAGCACTAATACCACACACAAGCCTGTCTTTTATCAGTTCATGTTTTAAGTCACCAAACTGGCACGTCTTAGCTTTGTTTCTCAGGTCAGCTATATAAGCTGCAGATCTTTTCCCTAGTTTCTGATCTCTCGTGTAAAACAAATGTCTCTTTAATGTAATATTTGTCTGTGGGTTACACATTTCTCTAAACTTGCACTTCAAACACTTGCGGTCTTATCTTGATTCATCCTGCACAACAATATGACCGTTTTCACCTTCTCCATTCTATACTGCAGGTGTGTACAGAAATGATCACTCTCGTTCTATGGCCTCTGACCCAGCTAGGTTTAGCAAAATAAATGCCCTGGTGCATGCATCTCTATCTGCATAAACTGCTTATATAAAAATATTGTACTCTTGCTCAAATATTCTCCAATTCTCCACAATATTCTGATCAAATACAAGTAGTAGGGGCTTTTGAAATCCATCTGCCATATTAACACATACCAGTGAAGGGTTTTGCAAATAAGCACAAACATACACTCATGCACATATGCCAGAAACGTATGCTAGTATTTCTAACTTTGTCCAATGCCTTTGTGCTAATGAATTTATACCTTTTGGGCTTTTCAAAATAATGCTAATGTACAAACTTGCAGCATACCTCTCAACTGTACAGATTTTCTCAGAATGTCCAGATTTTTGCATTATATTTTTGGTCCATATTTCATAAATTTGTGTTTTTTCTGGCAAATTAATGGCAAATCATTAAATATTAAAGTTAGAAAATAATGACAGACATTTGAGTTTCAGACTTTATACCCTTCAGGAAATTCATGCTATGCAAAATATGTTATTCTATCAACTTTCTAAGTTTGTAAGAGCAATATTAAAAAGTGTCCCTATTTTTGGGCCTTTGTCATACTTTTTGTTTATGGCTCTGTCCAGATTTCCTGCTCTAAGAGGTTGAGAGGTATGACTCGCAGTAACCTTTGAATAATTGGACTTTGTGAAATAAACTTCTCGGGCGCAAAGCTAAAGTCATTTATCATCATTTTGCTAAAGTCATTTATTATCATTTTAAGAAATATCTCAAACAACTTTACGATGTGAGAGAAATAAACTCTTGGGCACTGTGATATTCTTATAATATTGTTTTGCAATAAATCACCTCTTACCAGTGTAAGGAACATATCAAATAACTGCACAACATGAAAAAAAATGGACCTCTTTTTCCCAAAACTCAATAACATTTTGAAGTAGTTGCACTTTGTGAATAACTGCATACAGCACACTGAAATGTCCCCAAAATAGCAGTATCTTGCTAGGCAACACTTTACAGTGCAAAAAATGCTCTGTAATGGCGGCATTTTGTGAATAGCACATGGAACTTTTCGAAATGGCTATACTTTGACTGCATCTCACAAAATAGTTGCACTTTGCACACAATAAATTCTTTAAAATACATGCACAGTAAAAAGCACACACTGTAAGCAGTTTTACACACTTTGAGATACTCCGAATTACTTTAGTTATGCCCTTGATACAATACAAAGTCATAGTTATGCCAAAACATAGCATTTTGCCAAAACACAAGCAGTCGCCTTGCTTTATCTTTGCTTAATGTGCCCTTTTTGCCCTTATTACATTTGTTTTGCTCGTTTAAACCCTTTTTATGCCCAACATACTTTTTTTGTGCTCATTTTACTTTAAACATGACCAGTTTAGTTTTAAACATGCTAGTTTTACTCTAAACATGCCCAGTTTAGCTTTAAACATACTCGTTTTACTCTAAACATGCCCAGTTTAGCTTTAAACATACTTGTTTTACTCTAAACATGCCCAGTTTAACTTTAAACATACTCGTTTTACTTTAAACATGCTCGTTTTGCTTTAAACATACTCGTTTTACTCTAAACATGCCCAGTTTAGCTTTAAACATACTCGTTTTACTTTAAACATGCTTATTTTGCTTTAAACATACTCGTTTTACTTTAAACATGCTCGTTTTGCTTTAAACATACTCGTTTTACTCTAAACATGCCCAGTTTAGCTTTAAACATGCTTGTTTTCTGTAAACATGCTCGTTTTGCTTTACTGTTAATTGTTTCATCAAATACCTTTATTTCAAACTTTTCTTTTTAGCCAACAAACTTTTTGTGCCTTCTGCTTGCTCAGTAATGTGGTTTGTGCCCCTGTAATGCCCCATTTTGTCTCTATCAAATAAATAGTTTGTGCTTCTTCTAAATGCCTTTGATTCTTTTCTGCCTCTTTTTGTGATAGCTTCTCTCAGTTTTACCTTCACTGTCATCCTGCACCTCATGGCTCTGGCTCTTATTCTCTTCGATCCCGGTTCTGACACCATGTCGCTCTCATACTTTGGACACAATAGAAGATTCTTCATGGGTTCTGCTCAAGCAGCTTTATTTTATGCAGATACATTGATATAGAAGTTTACTGACTCTAAAAGTAACTTATATACAGACTAACAACTCCAATCATGCATGCTCTCACTCTGGCTGCTCTTACAAAATGGCACTAGGGTCTGCACGTGTCTGGAATTCATACATGCAGATACAGCCTTTGCATGCTTTTTAAAGATACAGCACACTTCACTTGCATTCTGATCTACACCTAATAAGCACTATACTGAAGTACTATCCCATTGACTCCACCATGCAAACAGCCATCCTCCAGGTAACAAATATGCTCTATTGACAAATCTGTGGCAGAGCCAATCAGTTGGTTTTATACTGCCAACTCTACCCTTTTAGTAGCTAAACTTGCTAATATAAACAATCTTGCATTAGTCTGTGCATCCATGGGTCATATATAAAAATAAGATGAGAATTTTTTTTAAGAGGCTAATAACTGAAAAGTATTATAGCACTAGGGATGTACATGAGGCCAATCCCACCATACATGTTTACAAGTTGCGAATGAACCACATCCATGCCAGCATTTTTTACTGTACTTAACCAACCTAACTTTTGTGCCATCAATTTCTCTGCCAGTTGGCACAGAGGTTAAGATTGTGAGCTGTAGTCCCTGTGGTACATGGTTTGATTCCCTCAGCCCTTTTTGCCTACTTTGAGACATTGAGCAAGTAACAAACAAATGTTGTTCCAGGGTTGCCCCTGTAAAGGAATTGTGGATCCAGTGGGCCTACCTGGCTAACAAATAGGATTACTATTATTAAATATTCTCTAAGAAAAATGTTTTGCTGACTAATTATGTTCCTAAAAGATTTAGTCATAGCATGGCATTGCTTCCACTGGATTAATAAATATGTTTGAACAAATATGGGTAGTTAATTCTTGGTTGTAAGTTTCCTGTATACTGATGTTGTGTCTTTCGGCTTTTCCCGGTTAGGGGTCACCACAGTGGAACTCCGGTCTGCTAATGATTGGTGGTTGATTTTTACATGCCGAGTTACCAGCCCTGATGCACAACCTTCAATGAAGGTGCGCCCATTCACACAAGTCTCCACGCAGAAGACGCTCAAGCTGAGAATCGAACCGGACAGCATCTTCTTGTGAGGCAACAGCGCTACCGCAGCACCACCACCACTGATAAGATCACTAAATCACTGGGCTGAACTGTTTTATAAAAGATAGTTAGTCTTCCCCTTTTAAAAAGAGCACTGAGGAAAATAAGCATTTAAAGTTAAAATAATGAGAACAAGATATTATCCTTCTTCTTACCATATTCTCAGATAACGCAGAATAATTTAAAATATCATTCTTCAACCAGATAATATTCAAGAAATGAAAGTCATATGAAAATAAAAACTCCTAATGCTTGAACTATTAATATATATCCAGTTAATAAGGTCGGGAATATAGTAAGATAAAGGTACTTTAAACAAGGAAACATGTAACTCAGAAATTTGTGATTTATACTTCCTGGTTAAGTTTAAGCAAGATTGTTAATTATATATATTTAATTATTTGCAAGTTATGAAATTCCTGTCAGGTTGAAAATCTCAGTTGTCAGATCTGATTAAAAGGAAAAATGGGAATTTATAAGATTCTTCCATCTAAAATAGTTTATCTATGTTTGTATAAATACCATAGCTTCTAGACCTTTAATACTATATTCAAAATTTAAGCTAGATATAATAATGATTTATAATGGATTCTGGGTAAAGCTGCTGTCCAAAAGAATTTTAACCACAATAACATGACTTTACCATGCCATAGGTGTAAGTAGCATAGCTATTTAAAAAAATCCAATAAGGACAAACTTTAGAATTGAAAAAAGATTCTCCCTGTAAAAGAAATATTCTGAACAGACACAGATTTTAATAATATATTAAACCACCAAGAAGGAAAATAGTCCAAGAAACGACTCAGCCAGTATATCCAAAGAATTTATTTTATAGTACCAACAACTGATGTTCTCCAGCGCCTCGGCATAAGCCTTTTAACAGAGTATAACAAAACCCATTTCTTATTCCTTTTTATAGTAAAAAACTATTCTAATAAAACAATTAAAAAAACACTTAATTACAGCAGCCATTTCCAATCAAGCTCTCTATTTAACCCCTTAGGGTGTAGAGTATCAAATTTTAGAATAAACAGTGCTTCTTTCCATTGTAGTTTATTCTTCAAGCACATACCTTTCACACAATGTACTTTTTCCAAAATTGTGCCTGTTAAATTCTTACCATCACTGTTATGATATTTTTTAAAATGAAAGCTTAAAGGGCTTTCTACCTTTTCATTTTTAATATTTCTCAGATGTTCTAAGAACCTGACTCGAAAACTCCTTTTAATAATCTTTGCATTTTAGAACAGGTTTCTTTCATGGATTCCTATTACAAGAACGAAAGTTCACTACTTCGAACTTGTAATAGGAAGCCTCACTTCTGCGAAAGTTCACTTTAACAAAAGTGAACTTTTGTGTAAGTGCACTTCACCGAAAACACCGCAGCACAGTGGAGGACATAAAAAAACAAGCTATGTCCTCCACTATGGTGCGATAGTCATGGACCTTAGGGTTAGGGCACAGGTTAGGGTAAGGGGATAGTTAGTAAAGCGATCCCCTTACCCTAACCCATGCCCTAACCCTAAGGTTCGTGACTATCGCACCATAGTGGAGGACATTGCTATGTCCTTCACTGCGCTGCAGTCATCACAGACCTTAGGGTTAGGGCACGGGTCATGGTAAGGGAATAGCCCTATGGGCTATCCCCTTACTATGACCCGTGCCCTAACCCTAAGGTCCATGAGTACTGCATGGAAGTTCAGTACAACACCCATTCGTTGTACTGAACTTCACGTAAGTGCACTTTCGATTAAGTGCACTTTCGTTGCAGTGAGGAATTCCATGCACTATTTTGAATTAGTGAAAATTCGATCTAGTGTATGGAACCCTTCTTTCATATAGGGTAATATTCCCAGTCAGGGTCATTTCCATGAAAATGAACATTGTTTTTTCTAATTTATTGTAAAGCATAAAATAACTCAATCTTAGCTGAAAAAAGAAGAGATGCCATAATTATTTATTTTTATTTATTTATTGACATTTGTTGACCGCGAAAGTCCATTGGGTCAAAACAACCCATTTTCAGTGGAGGCCCAGGGAGAAAAGCTCCACAAAATAATTACAGTTATGACAAAAAAATAGTACAGAGGTTACATATGTTTTGGAAAACTGACTTTTGAAAATTACAATTTTAACAAAATTAGTAGGTAAAAAGTTTTGTGTGTGACAGGACAATTTCAGCTGCTATGAGTTAACAATAAAAACTGGTCATTGTATAGTTAGATAGAGAATTTGCAAATAAATGCAGAGAACATGCTATAGTAGATGTCTAAGTATATACCTGAATTTAGCTGAGCTTTGACTGCCATTCAGTATATGGTTTGTCACATGATATCTTAATTTTCTAAGTAAAAATGAAGAAATTTAAGGTGGTTTGTTGTTATTACAGGTGCAGTGAGGGTTATCTAGGTAGTGGCTTTTTAGTGCTGATTTAAATTTTTTTGAGCTATCCATTTGGGTTATGTGGGAAGGTAGGGAATTCCAGAATTTAGCTATGCAATGGAAGTATAGGCTTTGTCCAGCTCTTTTGTTAGGTTTGGTTACATTTAAAAGCATTTTGTTGGAGGATCTGAGGGTTCTTGTTGGAATATATGTATGTAGGATGGAGCAGAGTGCTGGGCAGGAGTCGGGTTTGAAAATAAGTTTATGTGCTAGAGTTAGTTGGGTATAGTTGAGATAGTAGGTGAAGTCAAGCCAGTTCAATTCTTAGATGGCCTAGCAGTGGTGGGAACAGATGGGCTTACCTGAGGTGAATTTGGCTATTTTATAATAGCAGGATTTCAGTTTATTGCTCAGTGATGAGTGCAGGTTTGTAAAAATGGCACTGCCATATAGTAGGGAAGGGATGAAGTAGCGTAGTGGCCAATTTGATTTTGGTGTGGTTGTCCAGATAAAGTTTGTGATGGTACAGCTTTCCTAGTTTGAAATGGGTTTTCTTTATTGTGCTCAGAATATGTTGTTCAAAGGTGAGCTTATCACTGATAGTTATACCTAATAATGTTGCTGTATTTACGAGTTCAATTTTGGTATTATTTAGAGAGAAGATTCTGAATTGTATACCTGGTTGTTTTGTGGAGAAAAGTAATAGTTTGGTATTTTTGGGATTTAGCAGCAATTGTGCATTATTTAGCCAGGCTTCTATAGTAGAGAAAGCCTTTTGAGTGGTTGTCAGGAGATTTGAGAAGTTGTTGAATCATCTGCATATTGGATGAGGCTACTATGTTGAGAGACTTTGAGCAGGTCGTTAATAAAGGTATTGAAGAGTAAGGGCCCTAATATTGATCCTTGTGGGACTCCAATATTATTTGTCTGATATTCAGACTGTTGATTGTGCCATTTGACTGATTGTTCCCTATTATTTAGGTAAGATGAAAACCAAGTGAGTGATGTGGGGGAGCAGATTAGATTGTTGGTTTATAAGTTTAGAGTGGGATACAGCATCAAAGGCTTTCGACAGATCTAGTAAGATTACTAAGGTAGGGTGGCCTGTGTCAATGGCTTTATTGACAGTATCTGTAAAAGACAGTAGGGCTGTGGTAGTGCTGGCATACTGGTGTTAGTATCAAATGTCTGACTGTAGATGATAATTTTATTTTGCAGTTTTTTTTGAAAGGAAAATATTTGCCAAACCTTATCTTCATTGTGGTCAAACAAAGGGTTATACCATTTTAAGACAAGACAGATCAAATATGTGTGTGTGTGTGTGTGTGTGTGTGTGTGTGTGTGTGTGTGTGTGTGTGTGTGTGTGTGTGTGTATATATATATATATATATATATATATATATATATATATATATATATATATATATATACAGAAAATCTAAGGCAGTGTACCACCAAAGGTCTTGTATTTCTTTAAAACTGCAGGAGGAAGAGCTTGAGAAAATTTTATCAATTGACTGACTATATAAGTAGCATCTCTTTTATATGCCACAGATAAAACCAGCTTTTGATCACCCAAGAAACACTATTTAATTAAATGAGTAGGTGTTTGATCTGATCTCTTCTCTAGAGATAGTTGCCCATGGTTTTACTTCATTAGATAGCCTATATAATTTAGTCATAATAGCTTAGGTTCAAGTTGATATTTCAGGGCTGATATAAGAGGGAGTTTTTGCTATTCCTTTGTTAGTATTAAAAGTGGATGTACGTGGTTTAGATGAAGTAGATATTTTAAGAATGCCCTTCTGACATGATTAGCATATTTTAGGTCTATCCTTTCAAAAAGGGTTGGATTGTGTATCCTAGAGAAAATGGCCATTTTGTGTCAAATTGTCATCCATAATGTTAACCTTGACTGGTTGAGGATCATTCCCTTTAAATTAAAAATTTGATGACAGAAAGTATTACAAAAATCTTGCCTTGAACATGTTTTGTCACTTCACCTGACTGGTTAGTTACAGTCATCTGAATCCAGACTATTGTTCATCATATTCTGAATGTGTTTCCACTGGTATTGTATACTTTTATTTCTGTTAAGCAGCTTCAGTTATCTTTTCTTGTGGTGCTGCGCATTATAATGTTGATTATATTGGGAAAATCCAAGTGTGCTATCAATTTAGAAAACAAGGATAAAATTAGTATTGTACTAAGCACAGCACTGACTGAGGTAGCACTATTACCTACTTTAATTTTTAACTGATTATGTTAAAACTAAAAAGAAAATGGAGATTTCTGATCTGGCATATCCTGCCATCATGCTCTTGATGAAACAACATCATCCCTCTCATGTCAGGCCATCCCTCAATGATTGATGTTGTTTTTAGGAATAAATATATTTAAAATTATGAAAACGTTATTTGTTCACATGTTCATAGTGTACAGCTTAGTATTAGGCTAACTGCCTTTGTAGACCATTTAAGCTTAGATAGTTTATTTCATTTGAGAATCATAGGTTCATAGGTAGGTACTAGGCTATCGGCCCAAGGGCCTATGTAAGCCTAGCCAACAAGGTTCCCTGACGGACGCTACCCAAGAAAGTTATTTTCCTGTGCCACTGTTGAGCAGAGACACAGAAGTGATCCTGGGGTGTATTTCCTATTTCCCATCCACTCATCAAGATTTTTCTTGAAGAGTGCTAATGAAGAACTTTGCTTGACATAGATGGGTAGCCTGTTCCAGAGTATGGGAAGTCTCTGGGACAGGAATCTATAACTCCAGCATGTCCTGTTTATTGTGGTGACAAGGTTTAGGTCCCTAGAGTGTGTAGCTTGGAGGGACTGGGATTTCTTTAGGTGTAGCACGTCCAACAGCTCTGGGTTTGACATAGCTTTGTATGTTAGGCAGAGATCACCTCAGAGTAGGTGATATGCTACAGAGTAAAGCTGGAGTTTTTTGAGGGGATCAGTGTAGGGCATTTGTTTGAGGCCAGTAATCCTCCTTGTGAGGTACTTCTGTGGCCTTTCCAGCTGCTGCAGATGTCTTGTGAGGTACATTCCAAAAGGGACGTTGTACTCTATAATGGGTCTAATGAGTGTCGAGTAGAGAGGAACAATGACCTCTTTTTTCCTGGATGAGAACCTTTTTATGATGAGGTGTGCCACGTAGAAGGACTTCCTGACTACTGTGGAGTTGTGACTATCAAAGGAGAGACTACTGTCCACCTGGGTCCCAAGGTCTCTTATCACGCATTCAGTGTTTAGTAGATTGCTGCCTATGTAGTAGTTCATGGGTACAGAGTTTTTACCAAAGGGGAAGACACTGCACTTTTTGGCATTGAGCTTGAGGTCATGGGTCTGACACCAGGCATCTGTCTCAGCGAGGCCCTTCTGTAGGATGTCCACATCATTTGGGGACTTAGCTATGGCTCCTAGTTTGCAGTCATCTGTGAACTTCATTAGCCAGAGGCCTTCTGTGTTAGCCTGTACTTCAGAGAAGTAGATACCAAACAGGAGAGGTCACAGGATGGAACCTTGTGGTACTCCACTTGTCACTGTTTTGAGGTCAGATTTGGAGTCTGCAACTTTTACAGTGTGTGTTCTGTCAGTGAGCCAGTTGGCAACCCATCTTGTGACGTAGGGATTTATACCTAGTTTAGTGAGTTTAGCTATAATTCCAGAATGGGGGATGGTATTGAAAGCCTTGGCGAGGTCAAGATAGGCTGTGTGAACCACCTTACCCTCGTCTACAGCTTTGGTGACTGCCTCAAAGAAGACAATCAGGTTCAGGAGGCATGATCTGCCTTTCACAAACCCGAACTGGGTGGGATCCAGACTTTGGAGGTTACCAATGTCTTTGTTATGAGTTCCATGATGATATGCTCCATGGCCTTGCAGAACAGGCTCGTCAGGCTAATAGGTCGATAGTTCCCGGGATCAGTGGTGGCTCCCCCTTTGTGGAGTGGGATAACTGTTGCTGTGCACCATTCAGTGGGCACAAAGCCTGATGCGAAGCTATTATTGAACATGGTGCTTAAGTGGGAAGCCAATTCGTTCTGAAGTTCGTGTAAAATGCAGCCTGGGATGTTGTCCGGTTCCATGGATGTTGTGTTTTTGGCTTTAGAGAGTGTAGCTTTTACCTGCGTAGTTGTGATTACAGGGACTCTACATTCTTCTTGTATAGATATGGGCCTTTTAGGGGGTGAGAGGGGGGGTAAAGTTAGCACTGCCAGGATGTTGGCAATATCAGTTGATTCTGTAATTTTCGTGCCTTTGTGCTGCAACTCAGAGCACATATGGGTGTTGGCATCGAGATTCTTGACATAGCTATAAAATGCTTTGTGGTTGTCCTTGGAATTAGTGGCAATTTTGTTTTCGTAGCTAGCTTTGGAGGATCTTATAAGGGATCTCAGCTTCTTACTGAGGCTGACCAGGGAGCTCCTCCACTCGTGGGATTTTACTCTCTTTTGCAACAGCTTCTTTCTTCTGTTGTACAGTTTGTTTATGGCAGGGGACCACCAGATTGGCTTCCTTTCTTTGGAGGATAGCGTCTTGGTTCTGTTTGGGATAGCACAATTCACGCACTTGTGTAAGTGCTTATAGAGTGCATTTGTGTAGGATTCAGCAGTTGTAATTGTATTGTCCATCTGCATGGGTGTCATGAAGTTCACCACTTCTGTCTTAAGAAGCATGAAGTTGGCTTTGGAGAATTTTTTTATTGTGGTTTCCTTAATGGGGGGTGGGGGTGGGATGTGGATATCAAGGGTGATCAGCTTATGGTTGGATCGGACCAACGAGGAGTTGAC
This sequence comes from Protopterus annectens, assembly GCF_019279795.1. Classification (NCBI taxonomy): domain Eukaryota; kingdom Metazoa; phylum Chordata; order Ceratodontiformes; family Protopteridae; genus Protopterus; species Protopterus annectens. The sequence continues at coordinate 604,106,872 of NC_056749.1, read as the reverse complement.
TTCAGCTGTGGAACACCGGTCACTCATGTTGGTAATGACTAGGTTTAAGATACTGTTGCCCCGGTGGGGGTGTGGATAATTTGATCCAGGGCACTGGAGTTTATGAATTCTAGAAAGTGTTGAGCTAAGGAGTTGGTACGCGAGTAGTTTTCCCAGTTAATGGTGGGGTAGTTGAAGTTGCCCATTATTAGGGTGTTTGGTTGAACCCTAATATTTTCCAGTACATCAAGAAAAGAGGAGTGGGAAACCTGGGGCATGGTAGGGGATCTGTAGCAAGCTACAATTTGGATTGCAGTTTTGCCCAGAGTTAGTTGCACTTGGATAACCTCGGATGCATTATGCTGAGCAACTAGCCTGGAGGTGTGGATATCCTTAATGAATATGGACACACCTCCGCCTTTGGTGTTTCGGTCCAGGTTACATGGCCGAAAAGTGTGGTATGAGTTATAGCCTAGTAGTGCAGAGGTGCTCTCTGGAGCCTTGAACCAGGTCTCAGACACTGCACAGATGTCGATATTCTCCATTTTAAGGAGTGTCTCGAGTGAGTGCATTTTGAGATTTAGACTTCAAGCATTGAGTAGCATTACCCTCAGTTTTTGCTTGCCTGTTCCTATTATGGTAGTGAATTTGTTATTTGAACCTTGCCCAAAAAAGGCACTATAAGGGCAGCAAGAGCTTTAGCCAGTATCCAGAATCCCAGGGTCGACAGGTGCAGGCCATCTGTGGCAAAGCATTGTGGTATGTCAACCATGTCATCCCAAGCAGACAGATACTGGTTCCCCTTAGAAGGACACCAGAAACTTAGCGAATTGCTGAAGTCAATCATTTTGTCCTTGTACTGCGGTATCATTCTGGGCAATGGCAGAATGCTACTCAGCGTTAGGGTCATACCTGCCTGGGCTACAAGATCAGAGAGTTCTTCCATGTCTCTTTTCATGTAGTCCAGGGAGGAACGTCTCAGGTCATTCACACCAACATGGACAATGACTCATATTTGTACTTGTTGTGGAGTGACCTGAGTGTGTGGGTTATGTGGCGGATCCTGGCACCCAACAGGCAGCTGACAGTAACCTTCTCCTTGTTTAGCCTGGTGAGTGGGACATCAGTGTGCCTCACTATCGAGTCACCTATGTCTAGTGTGTTGGGTACATTGTTTTGCCTTATTGGCTGTGGTTGAGTGGCACACTGAGTCTGTGGGCTATGTGTCATTTGGGTTGTGTTGGGGGATGGAGGTTCCTTGCGTTTCTGCTTTGGAGGTCTCTGTTGCTTATACAGATTATTATTGACAGCCTTGTACCTTGTGTCTGTAAGGTAAACACCTTAACAGTTATGCCAACTTTTGACCCCCTTTGAATGAATGTTGTATGTAAATTAGTTTTAGCTTATAATACTTAACATTTGATTAACTATAAAATTCTACAAGTTTGCTTAAAATTCATTGTTAACATAACTGAGAATGGAAATAACTAGTTTTACGGTAAATAGATTGGTGTGCCTGGAACCTTGACTAAAACTCAAGTTAAAATGTTTTATGTGATTTATGAAAGAAGATGAAACAGCCTCAGGGTATGAGAAAAAAGAAAATAGAAGATACAAAAAGAGAAAGAAAGAAAGAAAAGGAAGAAGAAAGAAAGAACAAGAAAGGTTTTACATTTTAGTTATTTCACAATGGCACTGATGAGGCTTTTTTTGAAAGAAAGGTCATGCTCAATGTGGTTCTTAAATATGTCCTGCTTTCAACTTTTAGTTGGACCTGAGATTCCAATAAGAATGTTGTAGGTTGCTGCAGTTATATCTCCATGAGAGTGTGCTTAAAAAGATAATTTTTGTTTTCATTTAGAATTAGACTAGTACTGCTAACCTGAGCTGCCAAGTGCTCCAGATTATGCAGAACACTCCGCATTTAAGGCACAGAACTCACAAAGTTCCGCTGTTCTGCATTAAATGTGTTGGTTCCACTTTGCACATTCTGATTGGCTCATATACTGCAAAAACAGCTAATTAGCATAGAGGTAACATGAGCCAATCAGAGGCTAATTAGAAATGCAAAGAGAACCAAACAGGAGAAGCAGAAAAATAATCAAGAGACTTTCAGATGGCAGTTTTCGTGCCTCTGCGATGTCGTATTGCTGACTGTCCCAAGGTGATACTGTAGCCTTAAGTCAGTCCATCTGAGACTCCCCAGCATATGAAAAACAGTGAAATTACAAGCATTCTTATACTGTTTAAAATAAAAACTGAATCTTTTATACAAACTCTTTAAACTGAGAGCACTACAAAATGCCTGTCAAAGGAAAAAAAAATCTAATTAGTGCATGTGTACTTTAGCATCCAGCCTTCTGAGTATATTACAATTTTAGTAGGTTCTATGGCTAAAATTATTAGCATTAATTGAGCAAAACTAACTTTGTTCTGAACAACTGTACTCAGTGTTCCTATAGCCCTTTCAGAAAAGGAGATTGCCATCAATAAAAGAGAAAATAAGGTATGTGACTAATACTAGTTATAACCATTACAGGACCGTGTCTATGCACTAAGTTGTCCACATAAGGTAGTGTGCACAGAAAAGGGTAAAAGGACTCTCAGTAGACATATTAGGAATGTGTATTTGCACACCCAGTTGATTTAAACTTTCAGGATAAACACAACTCTGAACCCAAATTTTTAGTTTCTTTTTGTACTGTCCAGGATTACCCATCTTGAGTTGCACACAGAGGCCTCTAAACTACTGAAAAAATATAAGGTTTACTTTTAAGATTGAGTTATTTCCCCCACCCCCACCGACATAAGCAATAAACTGACCCTCAAATATCTGGCTGCTGGGAGCACTTTACTTTTCTTTGTGGGTTTAAAGCAACAATGTTTTTTTTCTTTAGGAGGGCAGCAGCATTATGATTCAGGAGGTTTCTGGCACAATTATTTTGTCAGTCAGCAAATGTCTGAGGACTGCAACGGTTCATCTTCAAACAAGGATATTAGGATCATGGAACAGATAAAAAGAACAGTGGAGAGTGGAAACTGCAATACAGTGTACAAGCCAGTACTCACAAAATGATTTGTGATTTCTTCCCTGGGGAAGCATATCTTTTGGTGGTGTATCTTTGGCTGTAGGTAAGTGCCTAATTTTTAGTCCAGGTTTTGCTATAACAGAGGAGAAAGAATACCCAAGCTTTTATATATTTTTATAATTTGCATTCTACAGGATAGCTGAGGTCTCTACAGTACATTTTGGAGGGGGTAGGCAAAGTCTGTCAGCTTAGTATTTTTTAGACGGGTAGGGACATTCTATCAGTATTTTTCTGTCTCCAGTGTTGCACACTATGTACGAAGACAGAACAGTTTACTAATAACTGCAACTAGCTCACATGAAAAAAAAATGTTATTTTGTTGAGTAATATGATTCAGTATCATTTACCATGAATATCAGTTAAGTCTTTTGTGTATTACAGTGCATTAGTGCTGTAAAGGACAGGAGAATGGCAAAAAATGTTACTTTACACTTATAAGTATGTATTTTCTGTGAATATCTTTTAAAATAGTTTTAAAACTAATAGTATAACTGACCCTTTCTATGTGGAACTTCAAGGAACATGTGCATTTTAAGACTCAAAGTGACGAATTTTCCTTATAATGAATACTTGGGAGGAATTGTTTAAGAAAAAACAAGTGAATTGCTCAGTGGAAAAAGTGCCTAGGTTATGAGTGCTTAGTCTTATGCAGAATTGCTGCTCTTGCTTTCTGGTTGTAAGTGAATGATTTGTCATTGATTGCGTTTTTAGTTATGGTTGTGTTTTTCTGATTATATAGTACATTTTTTTACTTCAGTTACACGCTTTTTTGTACCGTGTGTACTCTTTCATATATACTTGAACTTACTGATTTTGCTTGAAAGACCACTTCAGCTTAGCACTGTGGAAATGGTGCATTTTTGCGCAGTGTGAAAATAGGGTGTTCCATATTTTGCCTGTTTGTCACACATTGTCAGGGTCTGTGTTCCACATTGACCTCTTAAGAGGTTGAGACCTACGTTGCTAACTCAATTTATGAGACAGCTGAAATTTCTTTGGGGTTCATGTACAAATGCATTCAGATTGTCAGCCTTGTGAATTAGTATGAAGTTATCTACATACTTAACAAGTTGCACTCCCTCTGTGCTCTTATGCATTTTATGAGTTTTTATTAGGAATAGTACAGTTCCTAAAATGGATCTTTGTGTGTTTACATGACAAGGGTACGAGAGTACATTCTACCATGCCATTACTTGCTTTCTTCCAGATGGGTAGCTTGTGAACTATTACAGTACTGGTGAACCACACCCCTTTTTATTTCAAATGCTGGGTTTTCAGTTTATGATGTACAAGCTCAAAGGCTTTGTAAAAATATTTAAAGACTACTGTTTCTAAAACTCTGTAAATGAGGTTCCAGTGATGTAGTCAACTAGCCACTAAGTGCTGTATGGGTACTGTGTCCTTTTCTGAAAACATGTTAAGTCTCAGCAAGTTTACTTTGCTGTAGAAGAACTGCTGCTAACCTACTTTTGTAAGTATCTTAACTAAAAGTCTAAAGTATACTTGCGCAGGAAATAATGCCTAACAGGGTGTGTGTTAACGTGTAATTAACTCCCGCCCAAGGGTTGTTTAGGGCCTCTACACCCCTGGCAGGGCATTAATTACACATTAACACAGACCCTGGAGGGCATTATTGCACTTAGAGAAAGGGCTCTCCATAAAATTGTTGTGTTTTACTTATTTATTTTTTTAAGTATTATATGTATTATATTATTTTTTATATATATTTTTGTTTTAAAATACTTCCTACACCTAATGTCTCAAACTTGCTGTAGCATATGTTAATAGTGTTGGAGGAAGCATTTTACATCCAAAATATAACACTTTAAAAAATGCAGGTATTTACTTTATTTATTTATTTATTACTTTTTTGGGGGTGGCCCTTACTACTAAAACATTTGGTTTATTGCCAGTCATTGGAGAGAGAAGTTACTAAATAATGATATACATTTGAGTTTCAGAGTTTTATTTCCTTCAGAAAATTCATGCTAACACAAATCATTTTATTTAAGCAAGTCTGCAATTTTATAAGAGCAATAATTAAAATCTGTTGTTATTTCTGAGTGTTTTTCCCCTTTATTTTAGGCTTTATCCAGATTTCTTCATCTGAATGGTCCAGAGGTATACAAACCTCTTTGCTGCTGCCAATGATAGATCTCACTCACTCTCTCTCTCTCTCACACACACACACACACACAACAACACACACACACACACACACACACACACACACACACACACACACACACACACACACACCTCTGCTTCAGAAAATGCATGCTAACATAAATAATTTAAAATATGCTCATATTTTGAGCCTTTGTCCTGTTTACTTTAGGCTTATCTAGATACCTTGATCTAAGAGCGTACCTCTCAACAGTACATATTTTTGCAGAATGCCCAGATTCTTGCTTCATATTTTTGGTCTGTTCCTCATAAAAAATGTGTTTTTGACAAACCACTGGGATGATCTAAAGATTAAAGTCACTAAATGACATGCATTTGAGTTTCAAATTTCATATCCTTCAGAAATTACATGCTAACACAAATCATGTTATTCTAGCAACTAAGTTTATAAGAGAAATATTTAAAATGTGTCCCTATTTCTTAGCATTTGTCCCCCATTATGTCAGGCTTTGCCCAGATTGTTTGTGCTAATAGGTTGAGAACTAAGTCTGACATTGAGAGGTATGCAAAACTGCTGCTACTGCCAGGGGATTGCTAGATCACTTTCACACTTTACTCTCTCTGTCTCTCTCACACACACACACACACACACACACACACACACACACACACACACACACACACACACACACACACACACAGTCTCTTCTGCTTTCATATACACATTCACTCACACACGCAAAAATACCTACACACACACTTTTTTCTGTTTTGCGCAATTAATCTCTCTCTTACTCTCATACTCTCTCACGCTTTATTTAAATTTTTTTTCTTTTTTAACTTTTATACTCTCTAAACAGCAAAAGCACTGCTTAGCGAGTGTAAAATAACAGCTTGCTCTCACTTTCACTGACATTCACGCATGCACTCACACACAGACATAAACACAGACACACAATGTTTTTTTAATTGTCTTCTTTTTTTCACATTTTACAGTCACTAAACAGCAAAAGTGCTGCTTACCAAGCATAAATATCGGTGGCCATTCAGTTTTCTCAGTCTGAGCTCCATGGCAGCTTGATATGTTGCCATGAAGCGGCAGATTCATTTTTTAGCGGGCATTACTTGTACATTAATATCCTGCTAGAGAACATTCTCCAATCACGGTGATGAAGTCCAGTTTGCTCATTTTCTAAAGGAAGATAAGTTTTCTGTGCATCACCGTTCCTGAAGAAAGACACAATGCTGACTCATTTCCATAAATCCAGTACAGTCCTTTCTTTAATTCTGTTTATTAACATGAAGGAAAGGATGTAAACAAGTAAGTAATGTCTTTCGGCTTTTCCCGGTTAGGGGTTGCCACAGGGGAACTCCAGTCTGCTTATGATTGGCAGTAGATTTTTACAGTGCAGAGGTGACAGCCCGACGCCCAACCTTTAAAGAAGGCACACCCATTCACGCACGCACCTACCTGCATGTCTTTAATGTCACTTGACCACGGGGAGTACGTGCAGACTCCACAGAGAAGGCGCTCCAGCCGAGAATCGAACCAGAGAACCTCTTGCTGTGAGGCAACAATGCTAATCGCTGCACCACCGCGGCCCTTGTTAACAATTAATAAATATTGGTGTACTCAAGGCAAACTATGAGATTTGACAGAGATATGTACAAGAAACATTCAGAAAATTCTCCTTTACAACAAGAGCAATGAACTATGGAATATCCTATCAGCTAGCAGTAAGACAAGTAGGAGTGTCTGAATCTAAATTGGGGCATGTCACTACATCAGAATGTGTGGTTATAAACCTGTTTTCATTGAAGGCTCACTAGGGAAAGTGCTACTAAGTCTGATGTAGTTTGCTGTATGCAGTTCTTCTACTCTTCAAAAGTTTAGTTTCAGTTCAATATGTGTGTGTCCCTCACGCAGGACTGTTTCAAGGGATGAGTCTGTTTACCTTAAGATGTAGCAATCCAAAGACTGGTTGTATTAGTGCAGGGAAGGTGCATTGATAGGGCTCATCTTTTCAGCAATATGACTTTTAGTGACATAATCTTCAAAGACATAACTTTAACAATTCTGATATATAAAGGGTGCGAAAGGAGAAATTATAAGGCACCAAGCAAAGAAGAGTAGCATTGCTGGAATTGAATTTATCCTCAAGTCTTGGTGAGTACCTCCACGATGTTGACCCAGTTTTTCACAAAACCTCACCAAGACGACATTGATATATAGACTATATTTTATATAGCATATATCATGGACAGAAGTAGGTTAAAAATTTAGAAAAGATAGTTGGGTGCACAACACTCAGGATAACAAAGTGCCCAACCCTGGTTGCTGTGCTGTTGCCAGGACTGGAAAGAATGACACTATATAGAATCCTCAAGACACGGAAATATTCCTACAATGGGGCTAGGACAGGCCCAGGGGGAGGATGCCTCCCCTTTATAGAAGCAGTCCAGAAAAATCACAAAAACTGATAAGCCAAAAAAGAGCCATAAAGACAATATGGTGGACTATTGAGAATAAGAAATAAATTATGTATTGTTACTAGTATGCAAGAAGCCCAGAATCTCTAGACAGAAGATATATAAAAAGATTAAGAAATTAGAGAAAAGAAAAACACACAAGAAAAATTGATAGAATCTTCAAATAAAAATTTGTATTCATTAATACAACAGCTTTATGAAAAACATTATATAGACCAAGAAAACTTGAGCCATTTGGAAAAAGAAGTAACTGAGGAAGAGCGAAATTATAAAGAACAAAATCTAGAGACTTTTGAAAGGTATAAAAAAAAGAAATCAGGACATGGGAAAGAAAGAGAGATCTGACATGGTGCAATATTTATGCAAAGGAAAAAGCCAAATTAATTAATACAAAAAAGGCAGTCCCAAAGATATTTGAAGAGAAATACAGGCAAAGCATCCAGACATGGAAAATTTTACAATACAAAAAATAATAAAATAAAGAGGAAAAATAGAAAAGAAGATTAGTAATGGAGAAGTTAAAGAAATAGAAATTGAGGTTATAGATTACCTGAAGGATTTAGTGTAGAAAATCTAACTCAGATAACATCACAGCAGGATAGATCAATGGATCCTCAAATTAAGAAGAAACCAGTGGATAGGGGAAACATCTGATCAGTTGCCATGTGAAGATACTTTGGATCCTTCCACATAAAACCAGTACAGTAGCTGCTAGGACCTCCAAAAGTCATTTTCCATGGCCTACTTATCAGTAACATAGTACAGTTTGTGCCACCCGGGGCTGTCTTTGAGTTTGCCGCACTTCCCCCCTCACAAAATCATAGTCGAATGGGCCTCCTCATACACAACCCTCCTCCCTACAGCCATTCCAGTGTCCCATTACTTGGCTATTTCACCCCATTTACCATAAACACTGTAATGTGAATACTGGTCTACTTCAATGATTTGGATTTCATTTAAAAGTTCTATTTTGCATTTTACAGCACAAACACTAATAGACATCTGCTAAACAAAGCAATGCAGTCTCACAATGAAAACAGACTTAGCATTAAAACCTATCTGCCCTTGAAACTCACATTCATTGAAACAACATTGAAACTCACATTCAAAGAAAATGCATCTGGCCAGTGGCAGATAAAGATTACTTTTGGGCTGTTTTCAAATCATAGGCCCCTTGCACATGAAACATACATGTGTTCTTTGATACACCTTCCTCACTGTATTAGATTACATTCCTTGTATAATACAGTACAGTTGTTAGAGGTCATTTTAAATGTATTGTTCTGAATATTTTTCCAGTAAACAATGAAACAAAATGCATGAACCAATAATGACAAAACTGCCCAGTTCAGAACATTTCCATCATAAAAGTCTATTCAACTTCTATAATCCACCAGTATCAGTAAATGTGAACAATCTCTGCAGAAGTAAAAGTCATCTAAATAATTTCACATTAAAGAGATCTGTAACTAATGAAGAGGTTGCTGCTAGCAAACAACTTTATACTTCATTGTTTCATCTACAAATAAAGTGCCTGTTGCCCTTGAGGAATAAATTGCCTATGTTACATTAAAAAATGATAAGTTAGTAATATTGCAATAGGGAACGGATAGCAAACTACTAACAGGTTCATAGTTACTAGTTATCGCCACCAAAAGGACATTCTCAGGACTGCAGCATCCACCCCCTTTAAAAGTACAACACAGTACAGTATCAGCAATGCATCTACATACTGTGGGAGTAGAACACATAGCCTTCTACATCAGAAGCAAGTATTCAACGTGTTATGCTACCAACAATGCAAGCAGACTTGGCATAAGCAGCACTAAACTTCTCTTCCCCTGAAGCTCTCAGTTCCTTGTAAAATCCACTCAACACTCAACTGTATCTCTCAACTTTGCAGCACAAGAAAACTGGAAAAAGCCAAATTGTATTGGGGGAACAAAAGCTTAAAAACAGGGACATATTATAAACATTGCTTGTATAGTCTTGGAAAGTTGCTAGGATAAAATGTTGTATTACCACCATGCATTTCCTGAAAGATAGGAAGACAGAAACTTAAATGGCTATCATTTAGTGAATTCAGTTCTCAACATAGCTCTCAACCTCTTAGCAAAAAAAACCTGGACAAAGCCAATAATGGGGGAATACAGCCCCCAAACATATTCAGTGAATTCAGTTCTCACCATAGCTCTCAACCTCTTAGCACAAAAACCTGAACAAAGCCAATAATCGGGGAATACAGCCCCAAAAATAGGGACAAATTTCAAATATTGATCTTATAAACTTAGAAAATTACTAGAATAAAAGATTTTGTGTCACCATGTATTTTATGAAGAATATGAAGTCCGAACTTCAAATGCCTGTCATTATTGAGTGAATTCAATCCTCACTGATTTGCCACAAAAATCCAGAAAAACATAGATTTTTATGAGGAACAGAACAAAAATATGAGGCAAAAATCTGGACAGTTTTCACAAGTGGTGGTGGGTAGGGAATTCAGGCTCTTGCTACCTGTACTCAAGGTACAGGGTTTGAACCTGAGTAACTCTAGCCACCAGGTATATTTAACTGGGACATTTTACACACACACACACATACACATACACACACACACACACACACACACACACACACACACACACACACTTGTGTAATTCAAATATCCAACAAACGGGCGGTCACGGGAGAAAAGAACTACTAAGCTACTACAAATCCTGCATTCTCTGTAATGCAAATATCAAATGAACTGCTAAGCTACTAACCAAATTGCAACACACATCCTGCTTCTCTGTGCTCAGTTGCAGAAGAAAAGAACTACAACTATAAGAACAAATTTGCTCGTGGAATCTGAGTTGAGTTCATACTTTACCTGGAGCAGCTGGGAAATGCACGGTTCACACGCTATTTTTACTGCTGCTGGCTGGCCAGAAAGTGAATCCCTCAAGCCTAGCAGTCTGTTCACAGAGCTGATGTCATCGCGCATGCCTCTGCATGTGATGATTTCAGCCCAAAAAAAGCCAAAAAAAAAAAAAAAAAAAGCTGGGAAATTTGGAAATGAAGGGGTGCCACTGGGTAATCATGGCACCCCATTATTTGGACCTCAGAACTGGTAAAAAAGGAGAAATTTGGTATGGTTCAGATGTAATATTATTGGAGAGCTAAATTAATAACAGATAAAGACTTACCATAAAAACACAGTGTAGTAAGGGAAAGAAAGTGGAAAAATTTAATGCAATCATGGAAGTATTGAATAGAGAAAACTATAAAGCAATTAAAAGAAGAAGTGTCACTGTTAGAAGACTATAGAAGAGGGAACAGATCAACAAAAATACTCAGAAAGATAGACGTGACAAAAGCAATGTGCAGTATCATGATAGATCAGGATCTATCATGTGCTATCACAAATAATAAAAAAAATATCAGCACAGACAAAAAAACTTAGATGACTTGCAAATAAATATAAAGGAAAAGTATAAAATAAGCAATTCATTGGTGACCCAAAAAAGGTTTATAGAAAATTGGGAAACAAGGCAAAATTAATTGAAACACTACCAAAAAAAATAGATACATTTTGGAGAAATATCTATGAAGATCCTGTGGAACATAACAAAGATGCTAAATGGATAGAGAAGTAAATGAATGAATAAGTTCAAATGTACAGGATATGAAATGAGATGAAGTAATGGGCAAACAGATTGAAACAAAGTTAAAAAAAGCTCCTAATTGGAAAACCCATTGCCCAGCTGCAGTACTTAACTTTTGGCTAAAAGTATTAACATCTTTACATGAAGATTTATCCATGAGTAAGAACTATTTATATGTGCACCCCAAACAGAGACCAGCCTGGTTAACAACATGAAAAACAATACTCCTACTTAAGAGTGAACCTGCAAGCTATCCTAAAAATTATAGAACAATAACCTGCCTTCTGACAACTTAACACTGGAATTGATGCCGACAGAATATATAGTCATTTAGAAGAAAATTCAATCATGGCAATAGAACAAAAGGGTAATAAAAGAGAGTCATATGGAACAAAGGATTATTTGTTGTTAAATAAAGCCATAATGGAGAACTGTAAAAAGGGGAAGACTCTAACTAAGAAAGGCATGGATAGACTACAAAAAAAATTGACAGTATCCCAGGTTCATGGATAAAAGAGTGCTTAAAAATGTATAAGACACACCTTACACTGACTGATTACATTACAGTGATCACGAAACAGTGGTAAACCACTTTGAGGTTAAGTCATGATAAAAGACAAAAAATTATTCCAGGGTTAAAAATCCAAAGGGGGGTATTCCAGGGCGACTTTCTGTCACCACTGCTATTCTGTCTTGCCCTTAACCCTTTAAGATGTCTACTTAACAGATTGGGTCATGGCTACAATGCGGCTCACAGAATACAGCAAAGTGTAAAGACTTCTCATCTTCATTTTGTAGATGATTTAAAACTGTAAACTTCCTCAGATGAAGAACTGAAAGCACAGCTGCAAGTGATCAAAACTTTTTCAAATGATATAAGAATGTTATTTATTCTTGATAAATGTTCAAAAGCAACCTTTAAAGCAAGAAAACTGCAGCACCAAGAAAACATCAGTTTGGGACAAGAATGTGATGTAAAAAAAAACTTGAGGAAGAGAGGGTGTATAAGTACTTGGGAACTGATGAAGGATTAACAATAAAACATTAACAAATGCAAATAAAACTTAGTAAGGAATATTTTAGAAGACTGAAATTAATACTGAAAACAGTGCTAACAATGTCCAAGCTATAAACCAATTTTCTCTTCCTGTCCTAGCTTACAGTTTTGGAGTGACTGACTAGCCCAAAAGTACTGGATAGGTTGAACAGGAAAACAAGACAGATGCTTCATGCTCGTCAAATGATTTATAAAAGTCAGTGTATACCAATACTATATATTCTCCATTCTGACGGTGGTATGGGCCTCCTTGAAATTGATTACATGTATAAATCTGCAACCACAGGACTGCATACATATCTGCTGACCTCACAAGACCCAAATGTAGTGAAAGTTTTGAAACATGAGGAGAATAAGTCTAAGATTACTTCCCTGCTTAGTTTAGCAGAATCATATCAGCGTCAAGCTGGAATGTAAAACAAACCAGAAGTCAATAAAAATCAGGCAGCAACTGAATGTGCTAAAAAACAAAAAAAAGATGAAGGATCAGATGAGAAGGCACGAAATGTGGAAAATGCATAAATATAGTTACAAGTATAGAAAATTTTTGAAAAAAATTCATGTTGATCAGGATCAAACACATGAATGGTTAAGGAGAGGTGAATTTAAGCCAAAAGATGAAAGCTAATACTGGCAGCCCAGGGTAGTGGACTACATACATGTTGGCTTACAAAGTCCATTAAACAAGTGGGAGAAACAGACAAATGTAGGTTTTGTAAACACAATTGGAAACAGTCACAAATCTTGCTGCTGTTTGTGATACACTAATGGCAGAAGGACTGTACACTGAAAAGGCATAATAATGTGGCAAGACTGTTGCATTGGGGATTGTGCAAACATTATAATTTTGAAGTATATAAAAAACACTGGAAGCACGAGCCACAAAGCATTATAGGAAATGATGAAGTCCACATCACATGGGATCACCCATTACCAACAGTTCAAAAATACATCCGAGGAAAACCAGATATAGTTGTCCATGAAAAGAAGACAAAAGTAGCATTGATCATTGAAATTGCTACACCCAGTGACTATAGTGTCTTACATACAGAGAGCCATAAAATCCCAGGATTTGCAGGCAGAAAAAAAGGCAAACTGGAAGAATGATACCCAGACAGTTCCAATAGTAGTAGGAGCAACAGGTCTTATAAAAAATAATTTACAATCATACTTAGATATGTTACCGATACATGTAACTCTATACAAATTGCAAGAGTTATTCCTTGGCACATTGCAGGTGCTGCAAAGAGAGCACTTCTAGCTAACATCAATGATTGAAACAATACTAATTTCATGAACTTTAATCATACTTTGACTTAGGAATGGGGTTCATTCCCGTCATGATATTAGAAACCCAAAAGACTTGCAGAAATTAGAGAAACCATATATAATCATTAAAATTAAACAGAAAACATACAGACTAAGGAATCATATACTGAGGTTGGGGAGCAGACAAGAACAGAAAATGCCAGCAAGTGTTGGCAAATGCCACATCCAAAAATGGTTTATTACCATAGGGAAGATGAATCCCCCTAAGTCTCTAATAATGTCAAAACAATTACAAAACCATCAGACCGGTTTCGGCTTCCCAGAGCCTTCTTCAGTGAAATACAAAATAAAAAGTCAGAGTATCAAAACACATCCATATATATGAATGAACCATACATAAAGACCAATCACAGCACAGCATTTACAATTGGTCATTAAGGCTTTATAATCCATTTTCTCTCCTTGGAGCTAAGTAATTCCTACCAATACATTTATCTTTGCATCTAATGCAATCAATGATGACAAATTTGAAAGATGCTGATGCATGTTTTAAACTATGTTTATATAGTGCATTGCTGGTGCGTTTATTTTTAATATCACTCAAATGCTCACAAATTCTAAGACGAAAGGCCTGGGAGGTCTTTCCAACATAAAAGCAGAACAATTGCAGGTCACCAAATAGATGACCCACTCAGTGTTACAATTAGCCCATTTGATGTCAAAACATCTGAAGTGTTTTACTACTAAATTCACTAGTATGTGAGACATCCAACAATAGGTTTACCTAAAATAGACAGCTGGGTTGAAGCAGGAGAATCCAAACCAACTCTCTTATAATAACTAAATTTAGAGCTTCTAAATGAAAAGAACATTTATCTGGAAGCAAAGAGTTTAATTTGTGATCAGCTTTAAGAACATTTGATAATAAATACTCTCTGTTTATATTAGACACAGATCTTTTGGATAAATGCACAATACCTGGATGATAATCAAGAAAGGATTGTTGGCTGGAACAGATTCTTCTAGCTCTTAAATTGGGATTTGGGTATATTCTGGATGACATGTTGTGGGTGGAAGCTGGTAGCATGTAGTAATGAGTTGAATTCTGGAAATTTCCTGAACATCCTAGTTGACAAAGTATTATCCTGATTTCTGATAATTTCAACATCAAGAAATACTATCCTGGACACATGGCAGGTCAACTTAAATTCAATCCCCCATATGTTATTGTTGAGATAATGTCCATCTCACACATATAGATATTATGATTGTGATCATAAATAATAATTTCTTCTATATATGCCATAAAAAGATCTGCATATATGGGTGCAAAAGATGCAGTAACATAGATTTTGAAAATAAAAAGCGACTAGACAAAACATGTTCTGTAAGGCATACAAGAAATGTATTAAATACCAATAATTAAGCCTGCCCAGTGTGGAATATTGGTATAAAGAGGTGATGTATGTGATTCAAGTTGGGAGTTATTGATAATGTCCAAGAATTGGGTGGTGTCTTGAATTCTAGCTCTAATAAAACCCAATAGTGGTTTTAAATATTGGGTTAGGTATTCAGACAATGGTTGGTTGAGACCCATGTCCAGAGACAATGGCATGTTTATGGATCTTGGGTAACAAATATAAATATTGTTTCTTAGGTGAACCAACCATTAATTGTTCTTTAATAAATTGTGTAATGATTCCCTTTCACTGCCTCAGTCAAAAACTGGCTTTGTCAGCTTGAATAATCACCAGATCTTTGTTATTAATAAGCTCATCCAAACTATGTATTTCTTCAACAGACAAATTATTGTAAGAAATGGGAAAATCCCTAAGATGACAATGTATATCCTGTAGGACATTTTTCTGAAATACCCCCACTAGATGTGTCATCGGTGGATTAAATGTCGATTTTTTAAACCTAAAATCACAAGATGTATCACAAACATTATTGTCTAAGAACACCTTCAGATTCAAAATTCGACAAAAGTTTACCTCATCTTGAGCCAGAGATTGTTCAGAGACAAAGAACCCAGGGACAAAATTAAGCCCTTTCTTTAATAATTTGAGTTGTGCATTAGTCAAATCAACAGACAAAATATTATGGACATTGAAATTGGAAATTAATGTTGTGTCATAATTTTCAGAAGTGCCTCCAGACTCTGTTTGGATGTTTCTTTTCTTATGCTTCCGCCCCCTCTCGTCTGTATCTAAGTTGGGAGGGTGTAAAGAATTATCCCTTTTGGCCTTAGGTGACCCCTCTCTAGACTGTATATCAAGTTCACCTTCTGTATTAGAAGAAGTGTCCTCACCAGAGGTACCATTGAAAAAACCAAAATTTTTCTTGAGGATAGATTTGGGCCTTTTTCTTTTGGGAGTAGATGACCTCTTATCATACTTATTCTCATCTCTAGGTAGTCTAAAAGAAACATTCTTAGATGTATCAAAGGGTTTACCCCTCTCGTAATCACCTACATCCCTATTTTTATTTTCCTGTCCTTTAAAATGATTTCCAGTTTGGACAAATCAGTAGTAAGTTTTTTAACCTGTGTCATAAAAGAATCACAAGTTTCAAACTTATTTGTCTCCAAACAGACAGTTTCCAAATCTTTAACACCTTGCTGCACCCACAAATTTGGAAGAGGCCAATTGTTGAATGTGACTCCAATCCTCAATAAGTTGGTCATCAATATTAGAGACCAAAGGTTGTACCTTAACCCTGAGGCCCCGTGGAGTAATGTGTTTCTGCTGATATGCTTTAAATAGACGTAGATGCCACACATTAGTCCTAACCATCTTCATATTCTTACCCAATCTATTGAAAAATATCTCACATTGTGCGTCCAAATCAGATCCAATAACATCAGAAGTGGATGACAAACCATGCTTGTCTAAACCAAACACAGATAAATCATCCACATCAGAAGATAAACCCTGTATAATAGGTGAAAGTGCCATGTTTCAAACCTCAAGATTGAACCCAACCAAACCAAATAGGATATATCATGAAGTGAAAACAAATATGTCACCAAATAAGAAAAATATCTTATTAATGACACGCTGATATCCAAACTGGCACAAAAAACGATATATCATATATTCTCAGACCTTTACAACTGAGATATTGTTTAAATCCAACAAAAAATCAAAATTGTCCAAAAAAAGACCATTATACACCAAAATACCAATAAATAGAATAATCTATAGAATCACTTGGTATTGTGTATAAGTCTTATGGATCAATAACCAATTATTTTAACCAATACAATAAAACAGCCAAACCGACCTAACAGCATCACTGAAATTGTATTGGTATGAACATACCCAAAAAAACAATATATGATATAGTCATGTGCTCCAAAAGCCAATTATAAGACACTACCAATCCACATAAAGTATATGACACCATAAAACATATCTTTACGTATTGGCCATGAACCACCTAATATGGTGAAGTGATTCCAAAAATTTGTAATCAATATTATGTGTCAGTGATAATCAGCAGTGTCAATATTTCATAGATATATTATTAAAATGGTATGGTCGGCTCCAAAAATCCTGTAGTTCAACAATATTGATATGTATCTGAAATGGACCACAACGTGCCTGTCTGGAAAAAATTAAAGCATATCAACAGATAATCAATCAATAGCTCATGTTGGACTGACAGTGGACTATTATTTTTAGAACAGTTAGATGTTTGCTATTCTTATTGTTATTACAATATTGTTGATAATAGATTAGAGGTTGATGTGCACACATTTTTTGGGCCTAACAGGGTCTTTGGGTTTATATTTTACCATAATTTATGACCATAGTTAAGACTAATGGCATTATTTCAGAGGTCTCAAGTGTTTTGATCCCTAGATATTGTTTTCACTATTTAGGCAGTACGAATGCAGTTATAGATTGATTATCTGTTGATATACTTTAATTTTTTCCAGACAGGCACGTTGTGGTCCATTTCAGATACATATCAATATTGTTGAACTACAGGATTTTTGGAGCCGACCATACCATTTTAATAATATATCTATGGGTGTGTTATGAAATATTGACACTGCTGATTATCACTGACACATAATATTGATTACAAATTTTTGGGATCATTTCACCATATTAGGTGGTTCATGGCCAATACGTAAAGATATGTTTTATGGTGTCATATACTTTATGTGGATTGGTAGTGTCTTATAATTGGCTTTTGGAGCACATGACTATATCATATATTGTTTTTTTGGGTATGTTCATACCAATCGACTTCAGTGATGCTGTTAGGTCGGTTTGGCTGTTTTATTGTATTGGTTAAAATAATTGGTTATTGATCCATAAGACTTATACACAATACCAAGTGATTCTATAGATTATTCTATTTATTGGTATTTTGGTGTATAATGGTCTTTTTTTGGACAATTTTGATTTTTTGTTGGATTTTTGCTTAAACAATATCTCAGTTGTAAAGGTCTGAGAATATATGATATATCATTTGTTGTGCCAGTTTGGATATCAGAGTGTCATTAATAAGATATTTTTCTTATTTGGTGACATATTTGTTTTCACTTCATGATATATCCTATTTGGTTTGGTTGGGTTCAATCTTGAGATTTGAAACATGGCACTTTCACCTATTATACAGAGTTTATCTTCTGATGTGGATGATTTATCTGTGTTTGGTTTAGACAAGCATGGTTTGTCATCCACTTCTGATGTTATTGGATCTGATTTGGATGCACAATGTGAGATATTTTTTAATAAATTGGGTAAGAATATGAAGATGGTTAGGACTAATGTGTGGCATCTACGTCTATTTAAAGCATATCAGCAGAAACACATTACTCCATGGGGCCTCAGGGTTAAGGTACAACCTTTGGTCTCTAATATTGATGACCAACTTATTGAGGATTGGGGTCACATTCAACAATTGGCCTCTTCCAAATTTGTGGACGCTTTGGCCAATTTTTATGAACGTAAGGTGCAGCAAGGTGTTAAAGATTTGGAAACTGTCTGGAGACAAATAAGTTTGAAACTTGTGATTCTTTTATGACACAGGTTAAAAAACGTACTACTGATTTGTCCAAATTGGAAATCGTTTTAAAGGACAGGAAAATAAAAAAAATTCTTAGGGATGTAGGTGATTACGAGAGGGGTAAACCCTTTGATACATCTAAGAATGTTTCTTTTAGACTACCTAGAGATGAGAATAAGTATGATAAGAGGTCATCTACTCCCAAAAGAAAAAGGCCCAAATTTATCCTCAAGAAAAATTTTGGTTTTTTCAATGGTACCTCTGGTGAGGACACTTCTTCTAATACAGAAGGTGAACTTGATATGCATTCTAGAGAGGGGTCACCTAAGGCCAAAAGGGATAATTCTTTACACCCTCCCAATTTAGATACAGACGAAGGGGCGGAAGCATAAGAAAAGAAACATCCAAACAGAGTCTGGAGGCACTTCTGAAAATTATGACGCAACATTAATTTCCAATTTCAATGTCCATAATATTTCGTCTGTTGATTTGACTAATGCACAACTCAAATTATTAAACAAAGGGCTTAATTTTGTCCCTGGGTTCTTTGTCTCTGAACAATCTCTGGCTCAGGATGTGGTAAACTTTTGTCGAATTTTGAATCTGAAGGTGTTCTTTGACAATAATGTTTGTGATACATCTTGTGATTTTAGGCTTAAAAAATCGACATTTAATCCAGTGATGACACATCTAGTGGGGGTATTTCAGAAAAATGTCCTACAGGATATACATTGTCATCTTAGGGATTTTCCCATTTCTTACAATAATTTGTCTGTTGAAGAAATACATAGTTTGGATGAGCTTATTAATAACAAAGATCTGGTGATTATTCAAGCTGACAAAGGTGGAGCGGTGGTGGTACTGGATAAGGTTGCTTATGACAGTGAGGCTATGAGGCAATTGGGTGACAAACAATATTATAGGCAGATGTCTTTGGATCCCTCACCCCACTTCCAGCCAAATTGGCCAGTTTTGACTGAGGCAGTGGAGGAGGGTATCATTACACAATTTATTAAAGAACAATTAATGGTTGGTTCACCTAAGAAACAATATTTATATTTGTTACCCAAGATCCATAAACATGCCACAAATCCACCAGGTTGACCCATTGTCTCTGGACATGGGTCTCTCACTGAACCATTGTCTGAATACCTAACCCAATATTTAAAACCACTATTGGGTTTTATTAGAGCTAGAATTCAAGACACCACCCAATTCTTGGACATTATCAATAACTCCCAACTTGAATCACATTGTCTTTTATGCACTTTGGACATCACCTCTCTTTATACCAATATTCCACACTGGGCAGGCTTACAAGCGTTGGATTATTGGTTGGCTAGATCAGGTTTATATCAACCTGGATTTAATACATTTCTTGTATGCCTTACAGAACATGTTTTGTCTAGTAATGTTTTTTATTTTCAAAATCTATGTTACTGGCAAACAAAAGGTACTGCTATAGGTGTAGATCTTTTTATGGCATATATAGAAGAAATTATTATTTATGATCACAATCATAATATCTATATGTGTGAGATGGACATTTGGCGTCGTTATCTGGATGACTGTTGGTTGGTGTGGAAAGCTGATGAACATTATCTTATGGGGTTTCTTGAATATCTCAACGATAACATATGGGGGATTGAATTTAAGTTGACCTGCCATGTGTCCAGGATAGTATTTCTTGATGTTGAAATTATCAGAAATCAGGATAATACTTTGTCAACTAGGATGTTCAGGAAATTTCCAGAATTCAACTCATTACTACATGCTACCAGCTTCCACCCACAACATGTCATCCAGAATATACCCAAATCCCAATTTTTAAGAGCTAGAAGAATCTGTTCCAGCCAACAATCCTTTCTTGAAGCCCAGGATGATCTGACACACAGATTCATTAGGAGGGGTTATCATCCAGGTATTGTGCATTTAGCCAAAAGATCTGTGTCTAATATAAACAGAGAGGATTTATTATCATACAGAGACAAGAACAATAATTTGAAGCCACAACCCTTGCGTCTGGTGACTACGTATGGATGTAACACACAGGGTTTTAAAAATATTATATACAGACATTGGAATGTTCTTAAAGCTGATCACAAATTAAACTCTTTGCTTCCAGATAAATGTTCTTTTTCATTTAGAAGGGGACAGACCATTGGCTCTAAATTTAGTTATTATAAGAGAGTTGGTTTGGATTCTCCTGCTTCAACCCAGCTGTCTATTTTAGGTAAACCTATTGTTGGATGTATACCCTGTGGACATTGTTCTTTCTGTATTCGTGTCTCACATACTAGTGAATTTAGTAGTAAAAACACTTCAGATGTTTTTGACATCAAATTTTGGGCTAATTGTAACACTGAGTGGGTCATCTATTTGGTGACCTGCAATTGTTCTGCTTTCTATGTTGGAAAGACCTCCAGGGCCTTTACCTTAGAATTTGGGAGCATTTGAGTGATATTAAAATAAGCAATGCACTATATAAACATAGTTTAAAACATGCATCAGCATCTTTCAAATTTGTCATCATTGATTGCATTAAGGGGAGATGCAAAGATAAACAGTATTGGCAGGAATTACTTAGCTCCAAGGAGAGAAAATGGATTATAAAACTTTAATGACCAATTGTAAATGCTGTGCTGTGATTGGTCTTTATGTATGGTTCATTCATATATATGGATGTGTTTTGATACTCTGACTTTTTATTTTGTATTTCACTGAAGAAGGCTCTGAGTCTGATGGTTTTGTAATTGTTTTGACATTATTAGAGACTTAGGGGGATTCATCTTCCCTATGGCAATAAACCATTTTTGGATGTGGCATTTGCCAACACTTGCTGGCGTTTTCTGTTTTGATTTGGCACCTGCTTCTTGTTTGAGCAGACAAGAACACATTAAATTAAATTGGCCTGTACAAAAAAATGGCAGAAGATATCCAGTATCTTGTAAAACTACACTGCCATAGCATTTGAGATTTCTATTGATATGTTACATCTGTGACTGCCAAATGAAGTTTGCACTGTCGACATTTTCTATACAAATACTCATTTTTAATAGTTTAATAGCAACAAAGAGCCTGTGGTTGTACTAATAGATGGAAACAGCAACTTCTGAGTAGCTGAACATATTTAGCTCGACAACATACATATAGGGTCAGATACACTTTCTTTTAATTAGTTTTCTTAACATACATTTTCTATGAGTAAGAATGAGGCACAACTCAGACATATAAGAGAAGCTATATCACCAGAGGAAAACAAATTAACAGAGCATTAAAACATTAGACTTTAGTGTCAGAAACTCACAGCAAGCAAACAAAAACCTACTATATCCTGTAATGGGTTACCTTCACTTGCCCTAAAGCTCATTTGACTGACATTCATTTGACTGAGACCAAATGACTGACACTTCATTTCCCATAAAGTTCACTTCCCAGACAGTTCATTTGACTGACAATTATTACTGGGAGTGTGTAGAGCACTGTAAGGCGAGTAAAAGGAATATGTCCTGTTCCTCACTGTAGTGTGACCCTGGAGTTAGTATATATAGTTAGGGGGGTTGTTGGGGGGGTGCAGCCCCCCACCCAGTTCGGTTTTACTGAACAATATAAAACCAAAAGCAGAGAATATAAAATCAAACTAAGTGGGGGGGCTACCCCTATGCATACTAACTCCATGATTGCACTACAGTGGGGAACAGGAAATATTATTTTTACTTGCCTTACAGTACTCTACACACTGCCAGTGTCAGTCATTTGGTCTGAGTCAAATGATTGTCAGTCAAATGAACTTTCAGGCAAGTGAAGGTAACCCCCTATAACATCCATCCAATGAAACCAATCATAAAGCAGCACAAACCCCAGAGTGTGACAAATGTGCTCATGCATATCACATGGCATTTCTGGCTTCCCGCCATCTGGAAACTTGGCCTTTCAGTCTTACCTAACATCTATTCTTTTGCATAACTCTCATCAGTCAAAGAACACTTTTATACAGTTTGTGTAAAATAGTGTGCAAAATACTAAAATCTGAGGAAACTGTAATAAATGAAAAATCTTTTTGGTTCTAACAAACATGTCTAGAGCAAATAAGCTAACCAGGTTTTAGTGTGACAAGTTTATGTATACTGTATATGGAGTATAATGTGCATATGTTGAGATATTAATTCAGTTATGAGCATCACATTACTAACAAGCCCTAACAGTTCAGAGGTATTGTTTTACATGTAAAAAATTCAGATCTAATCATTTTTCTGGGTGGCACAAAAAGAGTTGAACAGAAACTTTAGTATAAATGGAAGAAGTACAATTGTTATAAAATGACCAGCTGCAGTCTTAGTTACAAATAAAATGGGTATTACATTCAATTTTCAAACCTTTCAGATAAAAGTAAAATCACGTTATTATTGTTCCCATGTATAAAAACAAAACAGCTTCCTTCAGCACATAACATAGAAAGCAACTTTACCTCAGAGATGACAGCTTTGTGCGTCATATCACAACTACCCACATACAAGTTCCCTGCTTATACATTATAGTAACCACCTGCATATCACAGACTGCTATTGTGGTAAAAAGCATGATGCTATAAGCAACAGGCTGAGATGTTAGACACAGGAACTCCATCTGCACTTTATAAATGTAACAACAAAAATTCTTGTTTTCATAAATCTTTTTCAAAGGTACAATAGATGACTTAACAATGCTTAACTGACAGCTAAGTTGTTTGCCTAGCATTACAGGAAATGAGTAAAAATGCAGACACTTTCTTCTGAAATACTTTAGAAGTAAAATCCTTCTGCTGTCAGCCCATCCCCCATAAAATACAACCACATGGCTTTCATTAGCTCTGCCACATGTATACCACTGGGCCTGTTTCCAGAACCAGCAAGGACCATTACGATATTTTCCACTTTACTGGGAGCCATCAAAGAAAAAGCTAGCTTAGCCAAGATATTTGTAAGAGCACATATGCTATGGGGTCTGAGTGAAAGTTCATTGTAGGTGTCTGATTACTACATTTACAACAAAACCTGAAAGACTGTATTAATGCATTCACAATACTCTCTACTGCATGGAAATATTTGTATAGCAACCTAGTTAGTTAACTCCCAGAGCTTATCCACCCCTCATAATTCCAGGTTACAAAATCCTAACAAAGTTAAAGGAACACTGACACCTTCCTGAACACTGCAGTTTAACTACATTTAAATATCTCTTTGCCATGTCTGTGCTGAAATTGTCATAACAGTAACATTCTGAAAAAAGGAAGAAAGTGGCATGTATTTTCAGAATAATCCAATGAGTCAAGCGAGATGTGTAGTAAGGTAATTGTATAAGTAGGTACAATTTTTCCAAGCTATAGTAAATAATAATGTTGCAAACTACAACTTGTTAGTTACAATAGGAATTTTATTTCTATATTTGTATGAGTGCACTCACCCCCTGGACTGTATATTAAAATCTATGAGAAGGCTATACTCTGTGGTATCCTTAAAGGTTCAGTGCAGGTCACCTACAGCAGGGACCTTTCCCCTATCCCAGAGGATCTTGCCCCACATTCAGAAAGATTAGGGAGTTGTCAAATATGCTGAGGCACAAAGGACACACCACAGAAACCCTAGACCTGTAATGCCCATGGAATTTATACCAAATACACTAATGCTACAGGTATCAGACCACTCTTACTTTCATCAGCATTTAGCATCAGGTTACCAGCACCAGTGCCAGTATGTTGGTAGACACAGTTTGCAACATGCCAGTAATGCATAAGTGACACTCCCACAAGGTGCTACCATTGCTGTCACAGATATATATATATATATATATATATATATATATAGATATAGATAGATATAGATAGATAGATATAGATATATGTGGTATATGTAGATATATATTGAAATGGTGGCACCCAGGGAGGTAGGCAGCTGTGAGGGCTCATCAGACAGAAATGCACAGTCTGTCTTCTTTTTCCACTTAAAGCACTGAGAAAATCACTTTCTGAACTCTTAAATGAAGGTACAGTAACTTTCTGGATCTTTGTATTTTAACCCAGCATGCTCTAAGGTGCCTAAAACATCAGGAAGAAGGTTCTGGAACACTCCAGACAAGGTATAAGAGGAAAAGATGTCAGAGAACCAGGAAAAGAGGTTGCACAGCTGGGATTGCTGCTAATCTTAAAACTAATCCTCACAGGCCTGCACTGCCATCTAACATTACAGAGCTAATGTATGCTCACTGAACAAGATGGACTTTTTAAGGCTGCAACTCTCCACAAAAAATAAGGTGAGAAATACCTGTTTATTGATGTTTATTGAGATGTGGCTGCACAACAAAATCAGTGATAGTGCTGTTAACCTAGAGGGTCTCACACTCTTTCATGCAGACAGATGCCAAGCCTTGTGCGGAAAGGCCAAGGGAGATGGACTCTGTTTCTACTTTAATGAAAGATGGTGTAAGAACTGTGAGATTGTACAGACACACTGCTCTGATAATCTAGAGCTCCTGTCCTTATAATGTAGATCTTTTTATGTACCCAGAGAGTTTAATGGAGTCTGTGTTACACTGGTGTACATTCCACCCAGTGCTAATACAACTTAAGCCCCTAGCAAACTACACAACTCTTTCCATGAGCTACAGAGTAAAAACTCAGACTTTGCTCACGTAGTAGCAGGTGACTTCAATTGAGCTGATCTGAGAGAAGTGTTACCCCACTATTATCAATATGCAGACTTTCCCAGAAGAGGTAGAAGCAATTTGGACAGGGTATATACAACATAAAAGAAGCCTACAAGGCAGTACAACAACCTAATACATGAAGTTTCAATCACATTTCCATGCTGCTTCTACCAGCCTACAAACCTGTTCTGATCAGAGAAAAGCCCATAGTGAAGCAGATCAGGGTTTGGCATGAGGGGGCAATGGAATGTGTCCAGGACTGTTTTGAAAGTACCTGCCAGGATGTATTCAAAGAGGCAGCCATGTCAGACCAACAGGTAAACATAGATGACTGCACAGAAGCAGTAATGGCATACATCGCAAGTGTATTGATGACCTATCTATCACCAAAAGTATCACAATTAGAGAAAACCAAAAACCTTGCTTCACTAGTAAAGTCTATGAATTCCTGAAGCTAAGGAATGCAGCATTCAGGTCAAAAGACAAGGAAGATCTACGTGAAGCCAGAGCAAATCTAAAAAGAGGCATTAAAGAGGCTAAGAGGGAGTATGGAAGGAGGCTACAGAGTCACTTCAAGGACATGAGGGATACTAGCAGTGTTTGGCAAAGGATACAATAGGTCACCACTTATAAAACCAGGTCAGCTCAGTGTGAAGACAGCATTGAATTCCTGGTCAGGTTGAACTCCTTCTTTGGTAGATTCGAAAATAAAAACAACCTGCCTGCAACTAAGATACCCACTAACCAGAATGAAGGGGAGCTCAGCCTTAACTATAAGGAACTGAGAGTTCAGCTAAAGAAAGTGAACCCCAGGAAGGCTGCTTCCCTAGACAATACACTGGGCAAAGTACTAAAAGGGTGTGCAAATCAACTATGCTCAGTTATGACAGACATTTTCAGCACCTCACTTGCTATGGAAAAAGTACCCTCTTGCTTCAAGGTAACAAATATCACCCTTCTTCCCAAAAAAGCCAATCCCCCTTGCTTGAATGACTACAGACTGGTTGCTTTAACTTCTAATGTCATGAAATGTTTTGAGAGGATTGTTAAAAAAACACCTGTCAGCAATTCTCCCACCAACCTTTGATCCTCAGCAGTTCACTTATTGGGCAAACAGGTCCACTGTTGATACCATATCGGTGGCATAGCACCTCTCACCTGACCATCTAGAGGGAAAGAACAACTATGTCAGACTGTTGTTCATAGACTTTAGTTTGGCATTTAATAATGTGGTTCTAATGCAATTTATCGATAAGCTAATAAATGTTGGAATTAACAACCACCTTTGTAACTGGATCTTAGATTTCTTGATCAACAGACCACAGAGGATATGTGTAGGAAATAACACCTCAGGGTGCATAATGCTCAGTACTGGTGTTCCTCAGGAATGTGTACTCAGCCTGCTGCTGTACACCATCCTTACCCATGACTGTTTTGCAAAACATAGCTCCAATCATATCATCAAGTTTGCAGATGACACCATGGTCATGGGCCTCATCAAAGGAGAGGATGAAAGAGCGTATGAGGTCAACTCTCTGATCGACTGGTGTGTGAGAAACAACCTTGACCTGATTATTGATAAAACAAAGGAAAACATCAGTGACTTCAGGAAACCGTTAACTGTTCACTCACCGCTCAAGATTATCGGTGAAGAGGTGGAAAGGGTTAAAACTACAAAATGTCTAGGAGTACACATTTCAGAGGATCTCTCTTGGACTGTGAAGACTGATAAAAGGCCCATCAATGCATCTACTTTCTGATAAAGGCTTAAAAGAGAAAAGTTCCCACTGACTGTTCTCTCCACCTTCTACAGAGGAGCTATTGAGAGCATTCTCACCTGTAACTTCACTGTTTGGTTTGGGAACTGTACAGTAGCTGAAAGGAAGGAGCTACAGATAGTGGTGAGTGTTGCTGAGAAAATCATGGGCACCATTCTACCATCAATTCAGGATCGATTCACAGCAAGGAGCCTTAAAAGAGCCCACAAAATACTTAATGACTCCTCACACCCTGCACATACCTGGTTTACTCAACTGTCATCTGGCAGGAGGTACCGCAGTATTCACTGTATGACCTCCAGATTCATTAACAGCTTCTACCCAATGGTGATGAGACTTGTTAACTCGAACACCAGCCCTAGTGACTACAACCACAAATTCACTGAATAACAGCATTTTGTTTGGTATGTGCAATATTTATTTATTTACTTAGTTATATATTTACATTCAAGTGAAATTGCCTGTTACTTGCTTTATATAATATACATAAAGAGTGACAATTGCAGTTCATGTGCAATAACCAATCTTACCAGTCATGCTGCTAATGTACAGTATTTATATGACTACACAGGGGGGGGTTAAGCTTTTTTCTTATGTTCTTAGGGCATAGTCATTAGTCTGTAATTCGTTTACTTAACATGTCTTATTGTTGTATTTGTTGTACCTTATGCTTCTTCTGTACTCTAATTGTGAGCTGATACTCGTAATTTTGTTTAGGTTTACACTTGTGCAGTCCTAAATGACAAGTTTACTTTGAATCTTTGTACTTAAGTGTACAAGGACTGGTACACTTAGCAGGGGTATATGCTACTTCATGTTGTTTACTATGACAATGAAGAGGCTTATAATGAAGATACGAAGGGAAAGTGCTCTTTATCTTTGAGCCTGTCACAGATATTAAGAATGAAACCAGAAGCGTACTGCTACTTCAGTCACAAGGTAGAAAATATGCTGAACCTCTGTCACTGCCACACCCCACAACAGAACATGTAGTGGCCTCAAAAGATAGGAGTAGAAGAAGGAGAGGATGAAAGAGCGTATGAGGTCAACTCTCTGATCGACTGGTGTGTGAGAAACAACCTTGACCTGAATGTCAATAAAACAGCTTCCAGTAAACAACCTGCTGTATAAACATGGCTTTGTTTATGTGTTGAATATTGTCTGAAGAAGGTTATCCTGAACGTGCTAACATTTTAATAATGCTGTATTTTAAATAAAGAGTGGGATGGTCTGCTGGACTCTGCTCTTCATTTTTACTACTGTTTACAAAAAGTAAAATCTGCTAAATAAGAGCTTTGATATCTGATACTGAAATTGCAGCAGTATCTACTGTAAAAAGGTTACATTATTTTGTCAAAAAGTATATAAAAATTAAAAGATTAATGCAACTGTTTGCATATGGGTTCATAATGACAAGTGTATGCAACTGTTTCCTATCTATGGGCATGTAAATTTTTCCTGGGTAATTAAAATAAAATTATATTTTAATCATTACTATTAATTGTTTGTTTGTTTTGTCTGGCTATAACTTCTGCTGTGTTGTGCAGACCTGGGATTCTCTGGTACATATGAACAACGCGTGCACTGAATATGACTACTGAAATAATCCCACAACCAGAGACTAGATGTTTTTAGTGAATTTGAGACTTTGTGTTCCTTGCTTGTTAGTGTTTTATGTTCAGAACTTTTTTTGTTTTCTCTTGGGAAATATGTTGAAATTTCAGTGTTGCAAATGTTTACTTGCTGGTAGCTTATTAGCACTGAAAGTTCCTGTTGGCTGTTTACTTGTTTTGTCTGGCTATAATTTGTGCTGTATTTACCGGACTAGTAATTGTCTGAGCCAAGTTGCCTGACACTGGACACAAGAGTCATATATTTGCTGGACTAGACAACACTTCTGATCTAAACACTATGGCTCCCATGCTGTATTCTTTTAAATTGTTTCTAATTTTACTTATTTGTAGCACTTTTTTAATCTCTTGCCTACTGCAGTGTTAGTTGTTATCCTCTGCCTCTGATTATATGATGGTTATTAAACCGTGGCAACAATACCTTTAGTTTTGTATTGTTTAGTCTGTATTTTTGCCTAATTTTGTGGCACCCAATCCTGCATTTTAAATATTTTTTTCCTGCAGCACTGTGAATTGTTGTATTAGTTCTACTGCTGCAGACCAGATATTATAATTCATAAATAGTAGTACACCCTTAGCCAGGGCACTCTGTACGACATACTTGCAGCTGATTTCCCTAATCCAGGAAACACCTTAGAATAACACTATATAACACCCAGTATCTGCAAATTATCCTAACATAAGTAATACATTTGGGGTGGTAAACTCCACTGCCCCCTATCTTACTCTCAGATCTTGAATAATTACTTATTTTATTCCTTATTTTACACCTCTGGCATTATGACACAGCAGGCTGCACTTAACCCTTGTGAGGCTTTTGCCTACTTAAAATAGGAGTCTGAATGCAGTGTAGTAACTAACTGCCTTATGCTTACCAACTGCTGATTGCTACTTCCTAAAAACACTGCGACCTGCAAGAGATGTAATTACTTACTTAACACTGAGCTTTCACATCGGACAATTATGGGTAATCTCCACAATATAACATGAGACACTACATACCACCAGACCTATAAACTATGCTTACATTGTTAAAAAAATGCTGAAGCCTATGTGTCCACATCAGCAAATCTCAGCCTCAGATGTATGAAGTATCTTCTACTCCAGCACCCACCACCAGCACAGCTACAAATAGCTCCCAAGCTAGTCACCACAGAGGTAAGCAAAAGCATATGAGGCTATCCACACCTGCTACCACACAGGGAAATGGCTTGGTCATGTTTAACTCCATTCTATGATGTACTGACTCCACACTTATCAGGCTAGACAAAATAGAGGTGGCAGTCAATTGCCTATTCAGGACCAGACTCCATGATGTCATAAGATCTCTAATGACCCTTAAACCTGGCAAATGCAGTTATGATCATGTGGTGGCCCACACATGAGTGAATGACCTTCTAAGGGACACACATATACATATATGACAGAACTTACTATGTACATGTTGGAGGCATAGAAGATGCTGAGTATGAATAGCATGCTGCCCTCACTAAGAATAATGACTAATTATTAGGAAAAAATAACTGAATTCAACAACTAGCTAATAGTTGTGCCATTCTAATTGCATCCAATATGTGACGTCCTAGCAGGAGATGGAAAATAAGGTATCCTATTTCTGCAAGGATGGTGTGGCTCTCTCACATCAAGGATTTCACATGCTACCAAAACATATGCTGCCTCCACAGCATACCTTAGGCAAAGTTAATTTGATGGACATTCCTAGATAGCAAATTCAGATTATCCATTAATAGACATTCCAACATAACAAACTCAGATCCAGACAGGTACTTAGTGCAAATGTCTTAAGAGAAACAACATAACTTTAGGCACTCCTGCTACTCAAACATACCCATATCGCTTTGGTTACTGAAACATAGTTCCAATGCAATGAGAGTGCTCCATCTGTACCAAGATTCAACACTTACCATGCTTTCAAACCTAAAGAAAGCTGTGGGAAAACATGTGTTTTCTCTAAGACCCAATCACATCTTGACAAATTGCCCACAATCCTCACCTAGAGCACCAAGATATCCAAATAACACTCAACAAAACTATTAACTAAATTATCTTTTTACTACAGATCACTGCCAATGTTGTCAGAAAACTACAATGACTACTTCATTGTGTTTGAGGGGATTAATTTCAAACCTAACACTATCTTGTTAGGAAAATTTAACTACACTGCAATTGAATGGAATACGTACACCACAAACAATAAATGTGCTCAGTCTTTGTGTTTTTTTTGGACATCATTAATGCAAATACCATGGAATAGATTGTTAAACTCCTCACTAGATGTTCAAACTTTGTTGGTTTGGATCTTACTAACACAGCTCCAGCGTATACTCACCCCACCCAACTCCATTGCATCCTTGATAAAATCTTACTAAAAACTAGTCATCTTTTCCTTTAGGCCTCTTGATACCACCACCCCTCCCCAACTGTTGGTTTTTATGGATTTCTGTAAGGCTAGTCTACTACAGCTCTTCAATAACCTAAGAAAACTGTCCCGGAATCCCTCATACAAATGGATACAATTAAAAAGCTGGTCTCCTTTCATCTTTGCCTTCGACCTACACCTCAATAAATACATAAACAAATTCCAGCCAGTCCATTCCAAGTACAATACTTCTAAACTTCTTAATGCCAGAAATCTGGACAAAGCCTAAAATAATGGGAAGACAAGGGCCAAAAAATAGGAACAGATTTCAAATATTGCTCTTATAAACTTGGAAAGTTGCTAGAGTAGCAGAATATGTTTACCTGTATTTTTCTAAGGAAGTAAAGTCTGAAACTCAAATGTATGTTATTATTTAGTGACTTCAGTCCTCAGTGACTTGCCAGAAACCACAAATTTTATGTGGAACATACCAAAATTATAAGGCATAAATCTGGATATTCTGCAAAAATCTGGACAGTTGAGATGTATGATAATGCTTATAATGCTAATGCTAAGTTTAAAAATAAACTAATAGCATATATTTATATCAATATTCAGTATAATACAGAAAACTAAAGATTATAGGCAACTACAAAAAATCCCATTCCTTCACTTCAAAATTGCAATGAAACAAGCTGGTAAAGATCTTAAGTGTACCATTAAGAAATATAAAATAGATGATAAACTTAAAAGTATCCACAAACTCTAAAGGTAATTAGAAAGCTTTCTTCAGCTATGCTAGGAAACAAGAAACAATGGTCAGCAATGGACTTAACTGATCCACAATAATACGAATCATCCTGACACAAAGGACACAGAGTAGAAAGTGGCAATCTTTTGTCTGAATTTTATACCATCCACAGTTGTTTCCCCATCATTATTCCAGCTTATCTACTCCAAAAAAATGATTATCCAGCAAATCCCAAGCCCATGAATCCCTATCCATATCTAAAACTAACAGCACTATGAACCTGACAACATATCCAGATGCTTCCTCATGAGTGCTATGTACGAAGTATCAGAACCCCTTCTCAGCCTTTTCAACCATTGCTTAGTCTATGGGATCCAGAATCCTCAAGAAACGCTAGACTAATG
The DNA here is from genome assembly GCF_019279795.1 of Protopterus annectens. NCBI lineage: Eukaryota > Metazoa > Chordata > Ceratodontiformes > Protopteridae > Protopterus > Protopterus annectens. The sequence continues at coordinate 604,074,564 of NC_056749.1, read as the reverse complement.
CCCCTGCATAAAGGCAGCTCTTCTTCTGACCCTGGTAATTACAGTGCCATGATGTCACTGGTCTTATGTAAGAACACAGAATAAGTAGCATCCAAATTCAAAACTGCAGACATAGTCAACATACCTGACTGTCATCTAAGCTAGTCTGGGTTTGTGAAAGGTACATCCATAACCTGATAAGTTTCTTTGAAAAAGTCATTGAGGCAGTGGACAGCGATCTCTCAGTCAGGATCTACATTTGTCCAAGGCAGTTAGTGTCATGTTAGTATTACAGACAAATTAGTAAACATCAGTATGACCCCTATGTTTCCAATTGGATTGCTAATTTGCTATCTAATAGAACTCATGCTGTGATAGTTGTGCGTACAATCTCAGTCTTTAACTAGTGCTGGTTCACAATGTTTGGTGCTAGGGCCTGTCCTTTACAGCATCCACCAGTGGCTATCCAAGTTTGCTGATGACTGCAAGCTGGGAAATATTATTTAATCCCCCACTGATACCAAACACAAGCTATAACCACTTCCTAGCATATTAATGACACTTCCTATCATATTAATGACACTTCTCTACAAACTGACACAATAATAAGGGGCCCAAGTACATATGTGGATAACCCATTTTTATTTGACCATCACGTTTTCACCTCATTTAAAAAATTCCTCTATCTGGCCCAAATGTAATCCAAGGGCTTTCCTCCAGATCTAAAAATGTAATCCTTCTGCACTCCTTCATTATTACACCTATCACCAAATATAATGCCCTATTCAGCAGCGACCAAACAAACCACATTGACTAGCTAGAAAGATCACAAAGATTTTTAACCAATAAAATAAAGGGCATTGATAACCTCAGTTACCTTGAAAGATTAGCTTGTCTAGCCTTGCACTAGCTGTCTACCAACTCCTTTATGCTGATGTATGCCTGGTCTACGATGGCATGAGACTGCCAAATCTATTTGAACTCCAACACTTTAGCAGGACCAGATGTATGTCCAATGCTCAAGTGAAAGAATTTAATCTAAACCAAAAATATGCAAAGCTCACTAAAGAGGGTGCTTATCCCAGCCCATTCACCATCTGTGGAACACATTTCCTTACATGTGAAGTACATTTGTAATATGGCTACCCTCAAAACAAACCTAAAAAATAGATGGGTGACCACAGAGTTACTCCAGAGATTACCGGCATGGCCTTCCTCAAAGAGGAGGTGCATTAGAATTATTATTAGGCTGCTTTTCTTAAAGATGCTAGTCTTAAAGAGTTTTAGGACTAAGCATCTTTTCCTATAGGTATTTCACAGCTACGATTTGGATGGCCCCCATGCATGCTTTCCTTGCCTAGGAAGTTTCTGTTTTCATTATCAGCAACATTAAAAAGAGATGAAACCATTACTTTTCTTGGATGGCAAGGGGTTTCTTGAAGACATAACAAGAATACCCAAAAGGAGGCATAGGACTGCAAAATGCCTATTGGTCAGCAAAGGGCCTTCAGAAAAACAGTCTGAGAACAAAGGCAAGGATAAGTAAAAGGAGCTACACAGAAAGAAAAGGAATGAGACTTTGCCATACACAGATTTGTAATTAAGGCCACAGTTTTGTTCATCTCCTGCAACAAGATGTGAGGCCAGGCAGTATAGCCAATAAATTGACACCAATGAGCTTATAGTTTGAAACATCCAAGAATGTCACCCAAAGCAGCAGAAGGGCACAGGTAATAAGCTGTCTGAATAGAGGAATCTTGTCTTTATAATTCTGAAGAAGATGAAGCAATGAAAGATGTCAGAGTTTCCTGGACACCTATGAGGAGTAAAGAAGGGAAAGGGGGCCTCAGATTTACAATGGTAGGGAGGCGTAATATTATTACATGAGGACATGTAAATGGAGGGTACTCACAGCAAGAATGCTGGAGACACACAATACATTCCCAACAAAGGACATGCAAACAAAATTGTAAGGGAATTCAAACAGTACTTGAGGAGGGGGAACTATAAAGGCAAAGTAATGATGTAAAAGCAAGGTGCTAAAATAGAACTAAAACTGCAACAGCAACTCTTTAGTAGGTAAAAAGTAAGGGAAGCCTTAATGGGCCTTAGTTTACTTATCTGTCATGTTTAAATACAATAACATTTATTTAACTGTCGCACAGTTTGTACAATGAAAATATGAACATTTAAAGAAACTGGAATCCTGAAATATTACTAAACCCTGTGTTCTGAAGGTAACAGAATACCAGGTGACCTGGAAGGTTATACCATACCTAAGCACAATAGTGCTGTTGTAGTGGTTTGCAATGCCTTCCTCCAGCAACAGAAATATACCAGTCCCACATGAACTATTGCATGCTTGTTTTGCAACTGTATTAAATATATTGAAGGAAGAGCAGAGGAATACATCCTCCCTCTCACATGCTTTCACTACTGTTTTTGTAGAGTTATTATTCCAAGACCCAGTACTCCAAATAAATTTCAGGAATCCAATTATGGGAAGAACCCTTTTGGAAAAGATGTTGGGTGACTTTGCTGATTGAGCTTTAACTTTAAGATTCCCACGTTATGAGAAAGTGGTTAGTATGAACTCATACAGGAGATTTCCAAAAAAGTACAATCCAGATTGTCCTAACAGACAGTTATGCAGGGAGAAGACAAATTGGGAGGAAAGAGGTGAGTTGACAGGATAATGAGAAAGATGTAGGTAGGAGAATAAACATACAAGGAAGAAAGTATTAGGCAAACAAATGGACATATATATATATGATAGGTATGTACCTCTCAAATTGCATATATTATGAGGTACTTTTAGCTGTCTAAAACCATCTGTACAAAAGATGACGCTGAATTTACACGTCCCACTGATTTCTGATGCTTACATTCATGAAAATGAACCTGGTTCTATGGAGAAGGGGACAGATTCCAGACTGCTACCTGAGGGACCAGGGTTCAATTACTGGCCCTAGCCCTGCAAGAGCCAGACAAGGAAAGGAAGAGTGAACAGGCATGGCCAACTCACAGATCCCAGGAAAGGGTGGAATTTGTGCACACTCAGGGGCACACTGGGTAGTGCTAACTCACTAGTGGAGGCTAGGTAACTCACTGCGTGTGTCTTTGGGGAAGGACTGCTTTGAGGTAACTCCCCTTGTGGAAGAGAGGAAAAAGCATCCAGCATCAGCCTTCTGCATGCCTTCCCCTTACACCTTGCCTGCTACATCTATTTGGGCTGTGAAAAATAAGCAGAAAACCTTAAACCACCCCTGAAGTCTATCTGAATAATGCTCCTGTTAGCTTACTCTCACTACAGTGATGGGGATAAACAGGCCATTTTGCCATGGAGAGGTCTGATGACTGACAGACAGCAGGGACAAAGCATGCAGGGAAGAATTCATGCACCTTTATGGTACTGTTCAATCCACAAAAACTATAAACTTTATTGAATTTGATTATAGAATACTTTACATTTGTAGTCTGATATTTTAGCATTTGTCACACATTATATTCAGTGTTCACACATTAGTGCCACATAGATTGGTGAAGAAAGATTAAAAGATATGGGCAGACATACAGACAGATTAAAGACAGAGTGACAGAGAATTCATAGCTAATTCCTTAAATAATAGATAACTAGGCTAACAAACAAAAATTGTTGGATAGCTTGCTAAACAAACAGAAGAAGATAATCCTCCACAGATGTTAATAATCATTTTATAAAGAACCAAGTATTAGTATTACAGAAAAATAAATGTATATGTCACTAATTACAGGGCGATGAATTAATGGATCTTCTCCATACTATGTGTGAGATTTAGTGAGGAGGGTATTCTGACCACTGTGCAGACAGATAAGGATTTCATTCACAGAGTTGTGCATCTGTTAGTAAATGCTTAGTTTAACCACAAACTGAAAGGAATGGTGCACCATTTACTAGTCCTCTGAGCACCTGTATGCCTAGCACTTCATGGTACAACTTTTGCAATATCTACTAACATCAATAAAGACCATCACCATGAATGATTTACCAGCCTCCAGGACATCATCATCGTTATTACATTCTAGAAAGACGTGTACTTCAAGGCATGCATTTCTTGACTGTGAATGTTGTGATATTTACAGACATATACCCCAGAAGACTACATTCTCCTTATTTCTACTTATGAAATAATTTTATAAAAAGTTATATGAACTACTTTGTATTACTAAACAATGGTCATTTTGAATTATTTTTAATTCTATACAAAGTGTGTCAGGGACTTTTCTACATCAAATCAGACTTATGTCCACATTCAATAGACATTTCAATGAATGCAGTTTTACAGTGATTACTATTATGATCAGATACTGAACCATCCATATTTCTGGATGGTTTATTCAGTACTATTCTATAGCTATATTATTAAATAGGGCTCTTCCCTCTGGACTCCCAATCATCCTTCGAGTACAAATCTGGTTTCTTGGATAGTAGTGAAGACACAACCAATGTATCTTCTTAATGCTGGATTACTTTATCACATGGCTCTAGTACATATTTATATCTCTGAGCTTTCTTGACTGCTATCTGCTTCTCTGAACTAGGCATTCATGTCTTAAAAAGGTATCTTTGATACCGTCGGTATAAATGCCATCGTTCCCTTAAACTAGATAAAATTTTAGTTCTCCTGCTGAACAAGTTAATACAGCTTCAGGCTGTTGATCCTAACATTTAAGGGTACTTGCTTCTAACTTTGTATTCTCTCTGTAGTTTAGATAGTCTTATGAAAGACTTGTGAAGGTAATATTTCTACCATTGCTGATTTTTCTGTAGCACCTCTTTTGTATTATCTTGATTTTCCGGCTTTAGTAAAGTTCTAGACATTGCTAATCTGCTTTTTAATCTTAAGCCTCTATTTGTAACTGAGCTTGTGAAAGACTGAGATTCAGAAATACAGTATTCCTGTATTCCAAAACTGTATTACGACAATTACTCTTAGCTACAGCATTCACTTTCATTGGCTTTTTCAATGTTTGGATAGTTGTCTCTATCTGCAACACACAGTCTGATCGCCATGTATTCAAATCCTTGAAGTCCTACTCTTGTTCAATTCACCTAAATTCCATGCTCTTGAACTGTGTCTTGAAAAATTATAAGTGAAATTATTTTGCATTTGAAAAAAGACTTCCTTTCAGAAATACAAGGCCACTACTCATATTTTGAATACAGCATTATTCAAGATTCATTAACTGCTGTCTCAGTTATTTCTTACTAGTTGGCCACTGATAAGAGAACATAATTTATGCCTTATCTTGGGAGGGTAGACTTCAATACACTTATCACACTGTACCTTATGCTGATATCTCTTATTATAATTTATTTAGGGCACTTAGAATAATAATAAACACATAAAAGCTACATATCCTCTGAAATGCAACACATCAGTGGTTATGTGACTATATCAATATCCTAGCAATGTGTAAGGCAAAATCTTTTCTCAAGAGTAATTATGGTATGAATTATAATCATCATAAACAAGAACTCACTTGTTATCCACCCTATTGTATGCCTTCCCACTCCTGACTAACCTTCGCCAGAGTGATCAAAACAAAATTGTATCTTGCTATAACAAGATCACTAAATTTGCCACTGGTGCCTCAAATAGATCCCATCACTGTGTCTCCCTCAAACAGCTCAACTGGCTTGAGTTTCCCCAATATCTACTTACTACACAACTCTTCACAGCCCACAAACTGTACTACCAACCTGACAAAACTCCAGATTTACAAAATGTAATATAGCCCTACACTACTACCCGTCCCTTAAGGCCTACTGACCAAAATCCCATAACTGTCATTAAACATAAGAATGAAACAGGCAAAGCTCTCTTTGGCTGTACAATAGCTAAAATCTGGAACTCACTCCCAAAACATTTAACTTCTACCAGCTCTGTTTCATTATTCAAGAGACTACTCAACACTCACTACTCTAACAATTGGCTGTGTCCATGTGACCCCACAAATTAATTCACTTTCCTTCCAGTACTATAATAATTTTTGCAGAACCTTCACCTCTTATCCATTAACTACTTATTCCTTACCATACAAGTTTTTTTAAATTACTTTTTCTTCCATACAATGATTATTCTGATAACATTTGTTCTACTCACCTATGTAAAAATGTTAAATATGTTCCTTTATGTATAATAGTATGTAAATGTATTGTCACTTTTGTTTGTTTTTTATGTGGAGCTTATCTCCCCGGGCCTCTGCTGAAAATGGAGCTGAGTCCAGTCGGACTTTCCCAGTCATCAAATGTAAAATAAAATAAATAAAATAATAAATAAATAATCATGGTTGTGTACCATCTTCTATATCAGTTCTGATATTCCTGAACAAAAAATGATCTCTCACATTTTGTTATTACAGCACTATTCTAAGATGTGACTCATATTATCTCAAGCATATTTCTTCTTTGTTGGTTAAGCATAGTAATCGTGTCAGCTTTGAACATTAAGCCTCAGATATAATGTGTGCCCTTCCTGAAGGAAAAATAAGACTGGATTTAATTTCAAAATGATACTGTTTTGTCTTGATCAGCTGTTCATTATCACCTTTTTTCAGTTACTGCATTTCCAAGTCAATGTCAGTGCATCACTGAAATTCACTTTTTATGTAACTAGTACCTAGTTAACAATCATGATTCTGATGAAGTCCACATGTGGGTGGATGAAAGCGCTTGATCCGTATTCTTGTAATAAGTTTTAGTATGGTTTTTAAAGAATTTCTTGCTGTGAGCTGTGACTTATATTAAAGGACATATTGCTTCCGCTGTGTGCTGGTTCCTTCAGGACAAGTGTTTTTTTTTTTTCGTAGTATTGTAATGGGTCTATATTATATAGTCAAAGTTTCAAAACTTCGAACCTCACATGAGTGAACTCATATGAGTGAAGTTCGAAACATCAACTATATAGTAAAATAATAATAAAAAAATGTACCTTACCACTCTGAGCAGGGGGGACAGGCCCCCCTGCACCCCGCACACCCCCCTACTTAAATATACCAACTCCGAGAATTCACTTCAGTGCAGAAAGGGAAAATTTCCCATGCTGAAGTGAAAAGCCGTTGACTTTCGCCTTCAACCTTTCTGAAGTTAGATCATATGATGTCGTCCATCTATAAGTTGAACATCGGAACGGTCGCTCATCTAATATAGACCCTTTTTAACAAAGTATTCAATTCTGCATCTTATACTCTACATCTGTGTTGAGTTTCAGCTGGCCTCTTCATTTATTAATCCTGACTTTCTATTCAAATTCTGACTACCTTGTTGCATAGCCTCTTCACTTTCTGATTTCACAGTATCAGCTCTATCCATTTTAATAGCACCTGCAATGCTTCATTCTCCTTTTACCTCAAGATGATATCATTGCTGAGCACTCTTCTCTTTTATACATGTTTTGCTAAATTAAATGTCCTGTGACAGTTTTCTAAAACTGGTTAAACACTGAAAATTTCTTCTTTTCATACCTGTAGCCACAACATGTACATGCGGATTGAATGTCAGTTGTACTGCACATTTTTACTGTTTGTTTCATATTTACTTCATCTGACACAGATTTTATCTTAAATACATTCATTTTTCCAGTTAATTAGTTTTATTGGGAACTTGTAATTTCACTTGGTCTGCATTCACTGATAGCTATTGGTAAGGTCAAATGAGTGTTGAGCCCTGTCTGATAATTTCCTACACCACAGAATATGTATCATCAATAAATCAGGCAACTCAAAGTTTCAAAGCTTATGGATCTGTTCTTTAGCTCGGCACTACAAGCATTTATAGTTTCCACTCAACTTTGGTTTTCTTTAAAGAACAAATGATGAACAAATAGCAAGATTCTTCTAGACTCACTATAATTCTTGAATTTAAATCTTACTGCTGTTTTTTTCTCCTCTTCTTGAGAGGCAAGTGTATTTCACACCTTCAGGTCATCATCTTTCTAATTATAAACTACCATGTACATCTTTAAAAATGTAATCCCCTGACCCAAGAGTAGAACCCACCCTGGCCAGTGCAACTTTCTGGATAAAATACATGTTCAGTGCTACAGAATACTGAAATGAAAGGCTTATGCAAATAATAAAAAAATGCATTTGGACAGCCAGACATTCTAGAAAAAAAGACCTTCACCAAAATTCATAACTTTGTTTGTAAACATGTTTTATTAAATTTTTGAACTAACAATAAAAGATATAAAGGTGATAAATATGTCAGGATATTTATAGATTTTTTTAGTATAGCGGATTTCTCAAAATCATTTTTTTCAAAAAGTGTTATGTTTTACAAGTTATATGTCTTAGCTACACCCTTTGAAGACATAGTCAGATAAAGGCACATAAAACAGTAAATTCTTCTCCTTCTTCTTTCGGCTTTTCCCGGTTAGGGGTCGCCACAGTAGATCACCTTGTCCGCTCATGATTGGCAGTGGAGTTTTATGGTGTCGAGTTGCCAGCCCGGCGCCCAACCTTCCATAGAAGCCACGCACGCACTCACACCTGGGGCCAATTTAGCGTGTCCAATCCACCTACAGCATGTCTTTGGGATGTGGGAAGAAACTGGAGCACCCGGAGGAAACCCACGCGACCACAGGGAGGACATACAGACTCCACACAGAAGGCACCCCAGCCGAGGATCGAACTGGAGAACCTCTTGCTGTGAGGCAGCAATGCTAACCACTGCACCACCGTGGACACCCATGCACATAAAACAGTAAATTATATACCTTATAATATAATAGTACATGCCTTCATTCCTAAAGTTGTTACATTAACAGACAAAACAGCACAATGTTTCCCTCGGTGCAGCTTGCATGCCTCAATTGCAATTAGTTCTCCTAATGTGTGACTTTGGGGAGCATACCTCTCAACTGCTATGATATTGATATAACACTATGATTCTGGCCATCCATTTTAGCCTTGTTCCTCTTAGATTTATTAAAGTTCTTTATAAAATCAAACCTGCTTACGGGTACACACCTTATTAAATAAACAGAATAAAGCTATACAAAAACTCCCTACTGCTAACAATATAGGTTCTACAATGTAAATAGTTTGTAGTGTTAAAAATAAGAAGGTTCTACTTTTTCTGACCCCCTGCTATGATTTTTAAAGGCCAGTGTTAAGAATTTTAATGCTTGGAAGTTAAGAGGTAAGGTAGGTATGTGGCAAGTGGCTCGTTAAACTCGTGCACACACACACACACACACACACACACACACACACACACGCACACATACACATACACACACACACACGCACACATACACATACACACACACACGCACACATACACATACACATACACACACACACACACACACACACACACACACACACACACACACACACACACACACACACACGAGCACATACACACATGCACGCTTGAGTGTGTATGTGTGTGTGTCTATATGTATTTTGTGTGTGTGTGTGTGTGTGTGTGTGTGTGTGTGTGTGTGTGTGTGTGTGTGTGTGCACGTTCATGTGAATGTATTCATGTCTAATGCACCTATATCTTCACAGAGAGCCCTGAAAGCCTCAGTAACTGTGCTTCTATAGCCATCACTGCCCAGTAAGTGCAGATCTATAAGTGCAATATAGTGTAGTTTCAAACCAGTTTTTATTTCTAAATTGTGTTATCACTATTATTCATGCTGTGTAATTCATTTACATGCAAACTGCTCATCCGCTAGCTGCATAGTGACTCATAGCACATTACTTCTGTGACATTATTACATTGTATCTGAAATGGTGTTGACACTTCCATGCTCTAGCTTTTGACAGTGGACACTATGTCTATGAATCCTATCCAAGGGCATGAACCCACCTGTCAATTCTCATTACCTTGAGTTACGCATAAAATAACTAAACTCACAGAATGCAATAAAAAGTTGTATATCATTATAGAAGGTAATTAAAAAGTAAAATAAATAAAATACCAAATAGTTGGACATCAACCAGAATTAAAACTGCAGTCTTCAAATTAAATGCTAGTGATCTGAGGAAATAAAACATTTTAAAGACCCTATTTAAAAGGCACAGCGAAGTATACCTTTACATAACTAATAACTAATAACCACAGAAAATGTTAATGCTGTCATGAATCAGTGATCATCTTATAGCTTTGTCCAACAGCTGTATCATGGTATGTTCAGATGTAAGGTCAGAAAGGACTTAGTCTGAGTACCAATACATCTTTCATTCATGTAGCTCTGAAAGAGAAAATAAACAGTGTTACATGAGACACAATAACTCATATTGTCAAAGGACTGCCTAAGTGACAGGATATGTCAAACTGAAAGGTATTACATAATAAGTGAAGGGAAAAGCAAAAATTCTGAGCCTGCATGCTACAGTCTACCGCTTATGGTCATGCATATATGAATACAGCATGATCAAAGCACTGAATATATGCTATCTTCAGAAGTGTAGAGCATAAAGCCCTAGCTATGGGCCTACAACCTGGGTTTGATTAGAAGCTCAAATGTCGAAGGGAGCTGGCAGGGCAGAGTGGGCCCATCCTTGAGGAAGAGGGTAGGACAGCACTAGCCATGTACTACCACAGTTCATAAGGGGCAGTAATACAAATGCACGGCCTAGGTGAAGTTGCTGAGCTCAGCAAGCCACCTCCTGATAGCACTTTTCAGTGCAGGTGTATGAAAGTATGCACTTGCACAGACAGGGAACTGTGGGCCTCTGTGGTGATAGGCATGCTCCCCCTCCCCAGAGCTAAACTTAAGTTGTTACATATCATTGCTAGGATGCTACTGACAGGACAAAGCAGCTTCATGGCTGCCTGCATAACAGCTCCCTCCAGACGGTTCTCCACCCAGCACTGTATGGGAAAAATTAATAAGTTGCACCTGGGCTTGATGCTTGACAGGTGTGGGGGAAAAGCATATACAAATTTTGAATATATTACTGTATCTAAGAAGTGCACTACCTGGTATTCAATTTATGCCTGAGTGAGTGAATATAGTGTATATCTCTACACATTCAAGGAAAGCACAACTGCATTAATTTACAAGTTGCTGTGTTGATTATTGCGCAATGGAATTTTGGTTATCCCTATTTATATGGCTGCACTACTCTAGTCAGAGAACATCATATCTGCATGACAGTATTTTTTCTTAAATTTCCAGACTTAAAGTGATTTAGCCTATGGTAGAAAGCCAATGGGCTTGTAAGTGTTTCTCTTACATTTATTAGAGGGTGAGTTTGTATCTGTGATGAAACATTGCTTACTTGCATTAGTTACTCCATATGGCTTGCTGTCACAGGTTTCTGTAGTTGAAGTTTTTTTTTCTGAGTTATTCTCCATATGGCACCTTCTTGTGAGTTCTTTCTTTAAGTGAGTTTTCTTCAGTGATGACATTAAGCACATTGGAATATGTGAGTTATGGGAGGTTGGCATAATGGTTAAGTTATTTACTTTACAGACACAAGGTGCAGGGTTTGATTCTCACATGGAATAATTGGTTAGGCTTAAAATGGCCCATAACGGCAGTTAGCCTAGTACTAGTCTATGAACTTTTATACTCTCTTTTGACCTGAATGTGTGCGTGTGTTCCTGCTATGCCTGGTTTTGTTTTTAATCCCATTAACAAACGAGTCTTTTTAGGGGTAACCTGGAAACACTGAATGGTTAAGTGACTTGCTCAGTCACAAAGTATACAAGAGGAAGCAGAAGTGATTAAACCCAGGAATACAGGACTGCCTTTGTTAATTTAATCCTTTATGCTGTACAATAGGTTTCCAGGAGTACTCACTATAGATTTGAAAGATACAAGATCTAAAGTGAGATGTACATTTTAAGATCCTGTGCAGTATATTGAACTGTGAATGACACTTTTTCCAAAGCAGAAACTTCATTTGTTAGACTTCCATTGTGCAGCATATACATACAAAATTATACATTTTGCTTTATTTACTTTAAAGTAATCACAAAGGTAGGAAGCATCAAGGCCACTTGATGGTTTCCATGTGGTCTGAGAACTGCATGATAGACTGCACTATTTGGAAAATACACAGCCTAGCATTTCGGACAGATATCTGACATCTTACCTGTGGTGAGGAGAAGGAACCTTTTGTTAGAGAATTCTGAATTTGTCTTTGTGTAGGTGTGAATAACTGCATTTGATCTAACATTTTATTGTATTTGTTTGACATTTTTGTAGCTTTGCAATGGAAATAACATTTTTCATTCATGATGCACTTTTTGGGGAACAGTACAAGTTACAGTTCCCTAACATGATGTGCAGCTGTGATATTTACAGGCACTGTAGTGTGTGTTAATAATTAGATTATTGGGCTTTGGGTGAATATGTAATATCCTATAAGCTGTACCCTGTGCCAGGACTGCAACGTTGAGTAGTTCATGATCAGCATTTGCTGTAACTGTTCTATTCCTCTTTATATAACCCCTGAGCTGCTTCTTTCTGCACCAGCGTGTGTCTTCCCATTCTTATCCTTTTCATTTTGTCTGTTTCTTAGTGATACGGCACATATGCACACATGATTTATGCCTTCTTAATTCACAACAGCTGCATGTAGTTGACCCACTTTCAATTCTTGCTGTAGTATGATACATTAAATTTATGACAGATTCAAAGGAGGGATATAATCCCCCATTATGAGAAAGGAAGACCCCATGTTAAATGCAACTTAGTTTTTGTTTTATTCATTTTATTTTTTAATTTCTGACTTTTTTCATTATGTACCTTTCAGTATTTTTTGGACTTCCTTGTGTCAGATAGCTGCGCTTTTGCATAATTATCCTATAATTCTAAAAAGTATCCTGTTTCTATGTAGCGATGTGCATGGCCATTATCTGATCATAATTTGTCCTTTAAATATACATATATATATATATATATATATATATATATATATATATATATATATATATATATATGAGCCTACTTTAGGTCTACTTTCTTTCACTGAATCTCATTTCACTGAATTTCATTTCACCCCCAACCACTTCGTTGAAAACTCAAATTACTGCAATTAGTATATATGGCACTGTGTAGAGTACTGTAAGGCAAGTAAAAGGTATATGCCCTTTTCCCCACTGTAGTGCGATCCTGGAGTTAGTATATATAATTGGGGGGTGGGCATAGCCCCCCCCCTCCAATTAGTCTGAGTACATATTGTCTTCTGGAGAGAGTTAGTCATTGGTGTTGTAACTATGCATGTCTATTGTTTAAAATGTATTGTTTTTAAGTTTTTAGTAAAATACAATATAAAACAAACAAGGTGGGGTGCTACAAATATATCTTACTGAATTCCACATAAATTGGACCTGATTAAGGCAGACATAATCAGTGCAGACCTAGGTACTTTCATCAACAATCATCATGTACCAGTTATTCTTTTGAAATCTTTCTACCTTGCCCAATTAATTACAAAGGGTGTATCCTCCATCTAAGGATGTCGTAATTGCCCTTAGTACTTCTCTCCTCTAGAGGTAGAGTGGTATATACTGACTTAGCAGATTCATACATACAAACATCACTGATAAAAAAAAAAACTTTTCAAGAGGGTGGGAAGTAACACAAAATGATACACTCCAAAAATGAAGTATGTGACAAAATCAAACCTGCCATGAGAAGAATGGCTTTGTTTTTAATTATAATCTTAATTAAGAATATTATCCAGCAAACCCACAACTGCCAGTGACCCTCATAAATGTTGTAAATAATAAAATCATTCAGTGTTAAAGATATAGTAAAATAATATACTGTAATGACTGAGATCTGATGTGGAGAAATAAGGAAAAAAAAAAGCAAACTTTGTACTAAAATATTTCCTTTACTAATCATATATGTACAAAACAACCTTATACAAACTGCATAAACTCAAAAACAGTCAACAAAACATTTTTTATCCACATCGGGCATATCTATCTTTCTACCACATGTACAAATTCTGCATAGGAGGTCCAGGAAGGTAAAGTAGGTAAACCAGTTTCCCAAAATTTATTACATAATACATACAGAATAAGACACACATTACCCAATCCCTCTTATCCACTAATCAAAGCCATGTTTTTTCTGATTAAAAAATAGTAGGAAAACAAGAAACATCATACAGTACAAAAAAAGCATTTCCTAACAGTCCTTTTGTGTAGCTTGGTTTATCAGACTGCGTATTGTGGCAACAGGCCTGATGGATTTTTACTGAATGATCTAGAATCACAGATTTGAAAGGATAATATTAACTCTCATTTGGGACTTAAACCTAAGACCTCCACCATACCATGCTAGTGTCACTGAAACTGGACAACCTAGAACCTCTGGACAGTTAGGTGTTGAGTTTTCCCTTAAAAGACATGTCCTTTCAGGTAGGAAGCTCACAGCATGATGTTTAAGGTCTAATTACAGACAAACATGCGTACACACACACACACACACACACACACACACACACACACACACAGAGAAAACCCTCTACTTAGGTACTGTTAGATTCATAGAAGTGAAACAATATTAGCTCTCACACATTACTCGAACATAAACCCTACAACATCCTGTGCTGGTTTCACTGCTACTGGACTAGCAAGAGCCTCTGCACAAGTAAGTTTTGAGTTTTCCCTTAAGAGGTTTACCCTTTTAGCTGGGAAATCCCCAGCATTGTGATTAATGTCAAATTACAAACTCACAAATTTAGAGAATGCCCTCTGCTTAGGCACTTTAAAAAGAAAAGATTTCTGAAAAAAATAAAATGGCTTCTGCAAGACCCAATTGTTTTCCTATGTATCATGGGCATTTATTAGAAGGGGGTATGTTATTTAGAAAGTTTGCAGAAGTTATGTGTGGGAGGTATGTTAGTTTAGGCATTACTGTCTGCCTCTGTCTATGAAAGATATGGGAGCCAGACTCAGAGTGAATTTTTGATTTCCCATCCATTGATCAAACTTATGCTTAAATAGGGATATGGATGGAATCTGCTTCATATGAATGGAGAGCCTGTTCCACAGCATGGAGATCCTCTGAGACACATTTCTGTCTTGCCAATGTGTCTTCTATATGCCACAAGCAAAATTTAAATCCTTGGATCTAGTGGTTCTGATGCTGTTCATTTTGTGGATATGAAAAAGATCCATCACAGTTGGATTCAAGGATGTCTTTTATGCCAGGAATTGATTGCTTCTCAGTAACCTGTAGGAGACATAGAAATAGGAATTTAAGGTGATCTTTGTAGGATAATATGCTTATACCCTGGATTGTCAGGTAAGGAACCTTTGTTGGTATCCCCAATTGTTGCATATGTCTGGTCATGTACAGGCCAAAGGAGGTATTATTCCCAATGATGGGTCTGATAAGGACTAATTAAGGTGGCACTACGACTTCCTTGGACCCGGATGCCATGCCAGTTCTTATAAGCTGGGTGACATAGAAGGATTTTCTTACTACCTTGGCCACATGTTGGTCAAAGGCCGGATTACTGTCTATATATTTCCCTAGATCCCTGACTACTGGTCAGGTCTTAGGGTCTTACTGGTCAGTCTTACTGATGGAGTAATTAGCCTGTGTGTCAGTTTTCCCTAAAGGCACTATAATGCATTTGTTGGCATTGAATTTTAATCCATGACTTTGGAACCAGTTATTTGTCTGTGTTAGAGCCTCTTGTAAGATGTTTATGTTATGGGTGGGAATCTATGATACTGAACATTGCAACCTAAAAAACAAGGTGACTGTTAGCAATGGTGATGCTTAAGTTAAGGAGCTGGCATAGATATTGCAGTATTAACATTATAGGAGGTAGGCAAGCTTGGTAAAAAAAAGTTCATTGCAAGCAGGCCAGGAGACAATAGGAGCTGGGACTGTGTGCAATCCTAATTAAAGTTGCCATCTGATGGCAAAGATGAAAACTGGAAAGTCTACCTCTTCACAGGTGAAATTGTCAACAGCAAAATGCAAGCTCCAACCATTGCAGATGTAGGGGAACATGCACTATATCTCTGACTAAGTGCTCAAAATGTGATAGGTGGTGACTAATGATGAAAGTTTATACACGAACAGATGTAGAAATATAAAAGGGTAAAGAGACATGTAAACGAAAGAAAGAAAGAAACAGAACCATGACCCAAAAGTAGTATTGCTGAAACATTAGAAGATGTCTAAGCAATATAATAAAACTAATTAGAGAGCTTCAGAGTTTAAGATGATATAAAGGTATGAAAACTGGCTAGGCTAACTACAGGATACTGTGATATAAATCCAAAGGCAAGAAAAGAAAGCATCTGATGACAGTTTTTGAGAGCTGTGGAATGACTTTGTTTTTAATGCATCACTGCTCTATTCAGCTTTGGATATAACCATTTAAAAAAGCAAGTAATAGCAGTTCAGAAAAATGACACCAAGAAAGTACTAGGTTAGTATCAAAAAGTCAGGGCAGGAAGTAATGAAGGACATAACTGTATACCTTGTCTTATCAGCCAACCTGAATATTCCACAGATCTACCTGCACCTTTCCAGGAGTTTAAGCCTTCATATATTTAACCTGTACTGGAATCATAGTTTAATGCTCTGGTTTGCCATGAGGTCTGACTTGGATGTCCATTAAATCTGTCATGATGCACACAGGTTGTTTCTGTCTGCAGGGCTTTGTGTGTTTCATTGACGAGGTCCCTGTGCCTGCACTGCCTAATCTCTGTTGCAATGAATTGTTGTTTTAACTGGAGACCACTGTGACCTAACACTTCTTTGAAAAGTATAGGATGGATTCACGAACACCTACAGGAAGGGTGCACTATTCCGAGTGAATAGACAACACAAGCATAACTCAAACTTTCTTCGTCCTAATTTTAGTTTTCCTTCTGATTTTCTTGCAGCCATAAATATCAAGGGAGGATTCATAAGGGTTGCCACAAAGTGTAGATTATGTCTACACAGTGTAATTTTTCTGAGTGAATAGACAGCACAAATAATGTGGTAGGGATAATCTTGAATGCAGAACATTTACACTTAGTGTAGGTATTCATAAATCTGGACGTATGTCTTTTTCCTTTATGAATCTTCTTTCTTTAAGCAAGACATAAGTAATGCTACATCTCAATGCCATATAAAATCCTTTCTCTATCAATTCTGTTATGTGGTACTTTAAAATAATTATCTGAGAATAAGGCCAGAAGGGATACCTTGGTCCATCATGTCCCTTTGCTAATTGTTCTGCAATTGTGAAATAGGAATAGTCTCATATACTCTGAAAAAAAGAATGTGAAGACCATTCTGCTCAGCCTCACCATGCCAAGAACAGTAATAAAGCAACTCATGATACAAACAAAAAGGCACTTTCATGCCTGTGGCTGTCCTTGAAGCTCTTTAATTTTATCTTAACATGATACAGTCAGAAGGGATATTACAGGATTAATGCTGGCCCCTTTCCTGCAGTATGGACAGCAACCAAAATATGCAGTGAGTAGGAACTCTGGCTTTAGTAGGCATTTCTCCCAGCTGTACACATAGAGCTGTAAAAGAATAATATTCAGTCAATACGCAATCAAATTCAAGTGTGTACATCTCCCAGGAGTTAGTGCAGCTTTGGCAAAATGATGCTATAATCAAACAGAAATTATTCAGCTTCGCACGTCCTTCCCCTAGATTTATGAGTAGTGGAGACACTGCAACTTGCTGGGTATGAGTTCTGTAATGACTCAACCACATGTGACTTCTGCCAGCTTATCCTATTCATCTCAATAGTTATATGAAGGTTTGGTAAGAAGGAATTCAGCATTATTTACTTGATATTTCAAATAAAAACCCAGCCTAAAATTACAGGAATACAAACCCCATATAGAGTTGTGTTTAAACAAAAGTTTTAAAAAGTGCAACTTTTATGACAAACAGACAAGATGAAAATAAGAAACTGTAAGCATTAATACAACAGATTTGTGAAACTGAGTTGTGTGGTGCACACTTGTTAAATGTCAGTCTATTCCAGAAATCAGTGTTCACACTAGACAGGAAGAGGAAGGGAAGGGAAGAGAACTTTTTATTACTAGTATTTTAATTTAGAGACCACCAATATATCATATGTATTCATCATTTATTAGACTGGCTTGTGTATGGGCTATAGCTGAAAATATTCTGTGTTGGCCCACTTATCAAACAATACATAAATAAATAAATAGTCATCTTGCAACCAGGTTTGACTAGAACATTTTGTTTTTCACTCTTTGACTTGGTCACGTTTAGAGCAGCTAGTCAATAAGATTAGTATGGATTTTAAAGGGGGGAACATATCGTGCACAATTAATCACAAAAGAGCAGCATTACACTAAGATAAATCCATTAGCCATCCACATACACAAGCACATGATATGAAACCTTAAGTGAGAACTTCAAATAGAAAACAGACTGCCATAGAAATAGTGTAAGAGAAGAAAATGTGAATGCAGATATAACGGCATTTAAAATCAATGACATTTTTATCAAAGGTACCTAGCCTTAGTGTGAAAAAAGTGAGAAAAAAGCAACAGGAAATGTAACTGTTATGATACCTTAGTCTTTTGTTTAATTTTTCCAAGTCTTTTGGGTTTCTAATACCATGACAAGAATGGACCCCATTCCTAAGTCAAAGTATGATTAGAATTTGTGAAATCAGTATTGTTTCAGTCTTTGATGTTAGCCAAAAGTGCTCTTTGCAGCACCTGCAATGTGCCCAGAATTAACTTCTTCTGTAATTCATACAGAGGTACATGTATTGGCAGCATTATCTAAATAAAACTGCGGTGGTGGTGCTGCGGTAGCGTTGTCGCCTCACAGTAAGACGTCCTGTTCGATTCACAGCTAGAGCGTCTTCTGTGTGGAGACATGCGTGAATGGGCGTACCTTCGTTGAAGGTTGTGCATCAGGGCCGGCAACTCGGCACGTAAAAATCGACTGCCAATCATTAGCGGACCGGAGTTCCGCTGTGGTGACTCCAAAAGACACAACAACAACATCTAAATAAAATTGTAAATGCTTTTTTTATGAAACCCATTGCTCCTACTACTATTGTAACTGTCTGGGTATAAAGTATCAGCCAAGAAATAAAACTCAGAACCAATTTTAAGCTTGGCAAAGAGGTCAGCCCCAGAAATGAGAAGCAGCAATGGGGTTATGGTATAGAAAATGTTAATAAAAAAAGTTTAAAAAGTTAAGTGCTTTCATCCCAAAACTGTTAGGACTTCATCAGAACTACAATGCGCCCACTCATCATCTCTTAAATGTTCAAGGGCGGGAAACATCAGTAAGAATGAATCAATAAGTCCATTAAAATACTTAAACGTACCATTTAAAAATGTTGAAATTATTAAAAACAGTGTTAAATGGTTTAAGATCCAAACGTTTATTATCTTAATTGGCATGAACTTAAATGATGCAATATCCATTTCCAGTCCATTGAAATTAAAGACTATGAAATTGTAAAACAAGCTACATTAGAAAGTTATTTTTCTTGTAGGGTTACTTTTCATGAAGATTCCTTGTTAATTACCCTAATGTTACTCAGTTAAGTTAAAAAGGTGTTATATTTATGTAATTATACATTGTTTAACATAATTTTATACAACTAGTGCTCACTGATCATGTTCTTATAGACTAAGATCTATTATATTTTACTGTTCGATTCCTTGCATTTAAATTTAAGTTCATGAACAAACAACAATGTATAAGTAATACAAATACACTAGGCGTGTTAATCTACAATACACTACAAATGAAATATTCATTGTTTATCAAGTATTGTAAGTATTTTCATTTTTACATAAACTAGGAAAATTACATTTTATTAATGAACATAGTATTAAACCAAGTTGTGGGAAATGAAAAATATTTTGTCAATGTCCACTTAAAGTACACTATACCAGAGATATTGCTATTCTATTATATTATATTACATATTTCCATATGTAGTTAATATTTCCAAAACCAAGTGACTTACACATTTTTTCATGGCATCAGGTGAAACATTAGGAGATGAAGAAAATATAAGTTGTGCATCTTGCGAGATACTCAGTATTATTTACATTGCTAACTAAACAATTAAGTATATGTTTCCATATTTCTATAAATATCTCAATAAAGAAGCACTCAGATACATTTCTTGCTGTCATGTGAAAGCTCATGTTTGGCTAACAAAACTATTCTGACAATAAATGTTTTGGATGTACACTTTCCAAGATATGACAATTTGTGAAACTTTAAAACAAACATTATTCAACTTGTTTTTTCAGAAAATGTTCTTCAATGTAAGGATCAGTGTTGGCTGTTAGACATGTGACATTAAAAAGCTCGGAGGTGCTAATGAGTTAAGAGGCAAGAGACAACCATATTAGGCTGCCTAGGCATTCAGGAGCACCCAGAAACAGATTATTTGTTTAGTACAAGTTGTCAACTTTTCGTTCATTAGACAAAAAAGGAGGTAAGTAAATTTACAATAGTATGTGTGTGTTTTATTATTATATATCTGTGATGTGTGCTTCAGTTGTTGTTTTGATCGATGGTTATTTAGTTGAAAATGGGGGGGGGGTGCAACATAAACCACTGGAACTCTATTCAGATAAGGATCACCATGGATTCAGCTTTCAAGGTAGTAATTTGAATTTCAGGTGACTGTTTTGAAAGCTGAATTCATTATGTTAATTTATATGTATTTATTATTGTGTGTGTGTGTGTGTGTGTGTGTGTGTGTGTGTGTGTGTGTGTGTGTGTGTGTGTGTGTGTGTGTGTGTGTGTCTGTATGTGTGTGTGCCTCTCTGTATGCACTGATGTGCTGCAGTTTGTTGAGCTGATGTTGATCATTATGAAATGCCTGTTATTTTGCTGGAAATTGTAATAATGTTAGTTTAAGTGTCTGCAGTGAATCTATATGTGCTTTAGTTTCTTGATCCGACAATAAGTATCAACATTCCTTTGGTTATTTTCTGGAAAAAAACATGTTTGTAATGTGTTTTTTTTTTGGGGGGGGGACACCATAAAATGTGTAGCCTTCTTCAGTTTAGTGTCATTGTGAATTTAGTTTCTATAGCAGCTTATCTTTTTTATTATTTTTTGTGTGCATCTGTGTGTGTGTGTGTGTGTGTGTGTGTGTGTGTGTGTGTGTGTGTGTGTGTGTGTGTGTGTGTGTGTGTAGTCTGCATTTTTTGATCTGACTATGATGTATTTGGTTATCTTGCTAGTAATATAATGTTTTTCTAATATTTGGCTGTTGTTAAAACCCTGTTCCCACTGGATAAAGAGGGCAGGCTTTGGATAGATGGGGGGAAAAGTGTATACTTCTTCACTTTATTTAGCCATGAATTGAATGTCAGTTTCACATGCTAATGCTATTAAAATATCAAAATTATCTCCTTTCTGGAGGTGGAAATCTGCTTATTACTCCAAATAGGGGCCATTCAGCCAGTCCCTGTATCAGAAAGGGGCCCTTTTATTTATTCTCGTTCCTAGTACCAAGTACCAAAGGGGACGTGGAGACCAATTTTGGATTTATCTATCACTCAACACTTATCTGGAATTGGCCTCGGCAAACACTGGGTACCACTACTAAGGAGTTGGTAAAAGCCTCCATGCCCTTTACCTTGATTCCCACATCTGTTCTCTCAAGGACGGTCATCTGCTCAATGTCAAGCTTCACAATCTTCATCTCTAACAGCTTCTATTCTGTGTTGAAGCAAAACACAGCTCAACTTCCTCAACAAGTTTTAAAATGGAAGAGATTTTTTTTTTTGGAGTACAAGCAAAATTTTTGGAGATTTCTGAGCCTAGTGTGGCTCTTCAATATCTTTCATGTTATTATTATTGAAGGTTTGTCCTTCTTCTCCATTAAGATTCATGCTGCAGCAAATTTCCAGCTCACTATGATTTGGACCCACCATTTTTTTCATCCTTTCAAACAGCAGTTTCTTGAGGGGCAAGAAATATAAGACCCACGTGCATCTACTCCCCTGCTTGGGATCTCAATTTTGTGAAAGAAACTCTACTTACAACCTTGAGCCTCTGGCTGCTGCTGTTGAATTAAATACTCGTCTTTAAATGCTGTAGCACTTCTGACTATTACTTCTACCAAGAAGATTGTCCCAATTGCAGGCCCTATGGCGTGCATTTTTTGATTTTCCATGAGATATAAGGTATCATTACGCCCTAATTTATTTCTTTATGCTAAAAGTTGGTTTATAAGTTTAAGCCAAACTACAATTCAAAACTTTTTATTTACCAGACCCTCAAAAAAAAATAAAAAAAAAAGCACTACACATTTTGTGGGCAATAGCAGATTAACGTTTTGTTTAGCGAGCAGGACTTAGGCAGCAGGTTTTCTCTGTTTCTTTTCGTTTTGCTGATTCATGAGGGCAAACAAAGTGTCAAAACTAAACTAGGTGGAGGTGGTTTTGCATTGCATTTCATTTTAAGGAGATTCCAGCTGGGATTTTGGTGCAGGTATATTGGGCCTTGTTTTTAGGGTCTTCTGACATCTGGGCAAGAAAAGACTGAGGATATGGCGATGGGTCATGCGCGTTAGTACCCTGACGTCACTGGCGTCAGTCTAATCCCCTGACGGTAACGTCAATACTCTTTGTGATTAGGACGACTGGACAGCGGACTACTACCAATAGTTTAGGACTGCAGCAATGTGGATCATCTACATTCCCATTTATGGTATTTTCAACTTTTCCACCAGAGGGTATCTGACCTCTGCAAAAAAGGCTGTACAAAACTACTGTCCAGAATATGTGTAGTAAGTTCTCCTTCACTCAGAAATAAAAATACTACATATTTCACTAAGACAATGTATATTTTTTTCACTTGTAACATATCATGGTTGTAATGCAAGCTTTGAAGTGGCTTAATTTCTGGAGTCATGCAGAAGTATACCGCAGTGAGACCTCTGAGGACAGAATTGCTGTCATAGGTGTATGCTGCATCTGAGTACCCTGTTCTTAAAGTTAGTTTTGTAATGACATTTTGAAGGATACAGGATCTAGACTTTTAAAGACTGCCTCTTGTGGCTTTAGTTCATGTGCTTTAGTGTCACAGTGTGACATTTTGCAACTGGTCACTGATCTGGTAAGTAGTCCTCTCTGTCTTTTTGTAGGCTTATCCATGTTCCCTGGCTTTCTCCAAAACTTCACAGATATCCTGTAAATGAACTGATGTTCCTCCAATGTACCTATAGGTAAGTGGGAGCTGTGCATGTAGGTTTTTGCATCTAATGATAGACCTCACTTGTCATGGGCAGAGACAGCATGTGTGTATGTGAAAAATCAATGTACCTTGGTGTTGACCTGGATTGTCAGGGATGGTGTTCACCTTACTGTAGACCTGCTTACCAGGAGCAGTTTATGTGTGTGTGTGTGTGTGTGTGTGTGTGTGTGTGTGTGTGTGTGCGTGTGCGTGTGCGTGTGTGTGTGTGTGTGTGTGTGTGTGTGTGTGTGTGTGTGTGTGTGTGTGCGCATGCACGTGTGTGTGTGTGTGTGTGTGTGTGTGTGTGT
The DNA here is from genome assembly GCF_019279795.1 of Protopterus annectens. Taxonomy (NCBI): domain Eukaryota; kingdom Metazoa; phylum Chordata; order Ceratodontiformes; family Protopteridae; genus Protopterus; species Protopterus annectens. The sequence goes on along the minus strand of NC_056749.1, from coordinate 604,051,076 downwards.
GTGTGTGTGTGTGTGTGTGAAAAAATGTGTGTGTGTGTGTGTGTGTGTGTGTGTGTGTGTGTGTGTGTGTGTGTGTGTGTGTGTGTGTGTTGTGGACATAAACAACATCGCTGGACACATACATAACACTTTGTGGTAGCAGTATTAAAAAAGGTTAACAACTTTGTATCTTTCAAACATATGTCATAAAATTTATAATACAACATTTAGCCTCTCATATCTTCTGGAGACCTGTCAGCACCCACCCCAGGCTGAATAAGTGGATTCTGACACAAGCTTAATACAGTCCTTTATCATGGACACCACCTAATGTAAAACTGGCCCTATTCAGTAGTATGCACAAGTGATCATTACACATTATGTGGAGGGCTGAAAGTAGTGTGTTAAATATTTCTTTAACTTTACTGTCAATCAAACTTTTAAAGACATGCACAGAAGGTTGCCATAGCTTATGTTAAGGTCTGGGGACAGTGTAGTCACTGTCTGGGTACAGTACCATGACTGGAAGTGGGGCAGTGCAGATGACATGGGGCAGCAGCATTACAGCTTATAGTATAAATTGGAAAAACTATCTACACCCCTGATGCACACGACCATATTCAGAGTGTTAATCTGAATTGTGTATTGTTCTTTTCTGCATATTTTCCTTGTTTTAACCTAAAGTCAACTGTTTGCATTTTCAGACTGGTCTGGGACCTTAGTCTTACAGTATCTGTCATGATAGTGAGAGAATTGTGAATTGCTGCAGGTCCTGAGCCTCGTTTATTACATTTCTACTGCATTTTTTCTGCTTGCTTTTTGCTTGGTCTGTGGATCTTAGTCTTGCAATATCATTCACAATAGTGAGAGAAGTGTGAATTGCTACAGGATCTGGGACTTATGTATACACTTATACAGAATGTTTACTGTTTAATTATTGTATTCCTTTCTAGCTCATGTTCTCTCAAACTGTGTTGAGCTGTGCAGCAGTGGTTTGTAGTGCCCTGTATAGGTGCAGGCACCCAGAATTGTAATTTTCCATATAAAATTTCTTTTGTGTCCTTCATTGACAAGGGCAGGTTGTAAAGACCCTAATGCACAGGCATACAGCAAAACCATTATAGTCCTTGGGTATTTATAACTGGAAAAATTAGGACATGAATGTCTAGGCTTAAAAAAGCTATAGGGTCATTAACCTAGTGCCCTCCTATGATCCTATTTTACTGATGATAAGTGTACTTCATAAAATGCACACCCATGCAATAACATCTTGTCTGTTTTGCACTCCTTAATATGAAACAATATGCATACACATTAATAAATGCCTTCATAAAAGAAATTAGGTAAACATACTGCATCCAGGCTCTCAAACATTGCAACAAAAACTACAAGAGACTAGTTTTGCTGACTCCAACCAGTATCATACATATCATACTACCTAGCAGCTGTGGATATAACTTTCTTAAATTCCTGGCAAATGGCTCATTAAAGTGCAGAGGAGGTGATCTTCTTACAAAGAGATCAGTAAAAGAAGGGATATGGATGCTAATCAAGCCGGATTCCAGAGAAATTAATGAAGAGGACTGATGCAGACCTGAACAGACTAAATAATATTTACAAGGTCAGTGGTTACATAGCTCAGACTTTTTGGGGATTGAGTACAAAATAAAAATGTACTATTTTTCATAGCCAGTCTCATTTTAATCTATGCTTCCAGGGTCATTGGTTAACAAAGTGGTTATAGACAGTAAATTTGCTTTTGCTTGATAAAAAACTGTTATGTTCCTGTGGTTTATATTAAATTTGCAGCTTTTACAGATATGACTAAAATGAGCTGTAAGAGGAAGTTCTGGACCTTACTAATACATGTTTTACTGGTCTCGATACAGGATTGTCTGAGACACCAATTTGTTATGTCATGCTGATGTGAGAATTGCCCTTTCATGCCACCTACAAATGAAACTGTCAACCTTGACTTTCAAAAGGGTACTGAAAGTTCAGAACTGAGACAGTCAGATGCTTTTTCATGGTTATGAAACACTCCATGGATGGGAAATCACAATGCCCACTACTGTTCATACAAGATGCTGATGAAATTATGAAGCACAGAAACCTGCTCTGAAAACTGACAAGTATTCTATAGCCTTACCTATACTGTTCTTACTTTTGTAACAAATTACTCCTCTTTATACTAACTGATCAGTAGCTGAAGCCTAATATTAGTGCACAGTAACAGTAAATAAGTCTCTAACCTGACTAATAGATTCTTTGATATATTTTATATATTTTTTGTAAGGTTTTGAAGCTGAATTTCCAACTTTGCTGTTTGCTGTTAATCTAGGATAATTTTATCAACATTTTGTGTTAACAAGGTCTGCTAATGAACATGAAATCACATAGTACTGACTAGTGATCATGGCCATTTTCAGATCTGTCTATTTTATTTTATATATTTGTTATCTAAGTAAGCCCACCAGACACAAATGTCCCCCTTTCAGGAGTGATCCAGGAGCATTAGCTGGTTAAGTGCCGTCAAATAGTAGGCAAATCGAGGTAAAAGGAATCAAACCCTGCACCCTGGATTATAAAAATCAGTTTGTTCATAGCTCACAGCTTTAATTCTCTGTGCTAACTGCCTATCCTAAAACTACACAGAAGTTGGTGCTCAAGCAGAGCAGGTGACTTATTTTGATAATTTTCATAAAACTCTACCAAAGCAACCAAAGTTTGTGCACCAATCATGTGTAGCTAGTTAAGTCCCATAGCCAGAACAGACTGTAATGGGATGAAGAATCCCAAAAAGTACCACTACATCTATCCCTTTAAAATTCACATATACTAATGCTTTACTGAAAAATTAATTCAAACCATTACTACGAAGGGCAAAGTTAAATATGTGAATGATTGCCAGGAAGTGAGTTTCATAAATTGAGTAAATCTCCTGTGAATCCCCAGCTCTGATCCCCAAGTTGTGGTCCTGATTTAGTGAATCTAGTTGGCAGGTCATTCATTGCATTAAAACGGATAAGCACAGTAGATTTTCGTAATTATAATGGGTGAGTCTGGTTTCTTTACCACTATTATAAATCTCCTGATTCTGTTAAGTTTACATAATATCCCTGTTAACTCAATAAATTCCAAAAGGCTTCCTGATTTTGTTTACATTGATGGGCCCCCTAATTCTGTTATTTATTTTATGGCCTGCTCTTTTCTTTATTCCTGCTGTAAGTCACTAAGTCAGTTCTACTGAGATCCTCTGACTCTGTTAATCAGATCTGACCGCAATTCAGTTGTTTCTGTTAATGTTCTGCCTTTATTAATTTATCTGCAGACTTCTTGATTTTAATTCTGTTGGATCTGCTAACTTTACAAATCCTGTTCAGATCTCCTCATCATCTTTAATTTTATTAAGTAGAGGGTCTCTGATTTTGGTAATGCTGTCAGAGCCCCAGGCTATGAGCCAGCTAGCAATCCAGTGTGTTATGTATGGATTTATGCCTAGTTGTGAGAGTTTGTCAACAATACCTGTGTGGGATATTGTATTGAACACTACGGCCAGATCAAGGTAAGTATCATGCACCATCTTCCCCTCATCCATAACCATTGGAATCCTCTTGAAGAAGTCTATCCAGTTAAGTAAGCAAGACCTTGACTTAACGCCAAACTGGGATGGGTCCAGTGTCTGTAAATTGCCAGTATATCCTCACTGATCATTTCCATGATAATTGGTTTCATGGATTGGCACATTAGACTTGTCAGACTGATGAGTCTGTTGTTCCCAGGGTCAGCTGATGGTCCACCCTTACAATGAGTGATGACCTTTGCAGCCCTCCATTCACCTGGCATGCAACCTGTTTTGAGGCTGTAGTTGATTTTCTCAAGTGGTCCTTCTAGGTCATCTTATATATTGCTGGGGCCCATTGAAGCAGTGTTGTTGGCCTTAGTGAGTATCTCCAAGACCACTCCCTGATGATAGCTGGGGGCATGTGTTAGAATGAATTTCACAGGGGAAATTAGGGGGCTGATGTTAGAGCTAACTTTATCAGTCAGTACATTTGCTATGTCACCTTTGTCAGTGAAGGCTGTGCCATTTACCACCAGTTTTGCATACTACTGAGTATTACCTTTAAGGTTCCTGAAACAGCTAAAGAAGGCCTTGTGACTGGGGAAAACTCTTCTTTTTTTCCTTTCAGAAAGAATCTTTGACTATGCAACATCATTTTTCCTTTTTCCTCTATTCTTTTCATACATCAGTTTTTTTTCTATTTTCCTTATTTTGTCACTTCTTTTTCTATTTCTTTCTTTGATTCCATAAAATGTCTTTATATTTCAGGTAATTTCTTATTTTAATTCTTCTTCTTTCCACTTCTAAATATATTTGTATACTTCTGCTTATATACTCCCACCAGTGTGTCCAATTTTTATAAAATGGCCTCATTGTCATATGATCATTCCATGACATTTCTCTCTCTCCCCCTCTCTTATCATTTCTTCCTCCTTTTTAAACTCTGCAGTTAATCTCTTTATCATTTTCCGTCCTTTATTATATTGCTATCTTCCCCTGTTCTAACTTCTAGCACATACTGCTATATGATCTGAAAACTCTGACATCTGTACCCACTCCCCCCATTATTTCTTTCATGTCTTTAGAATAAATTATATAACTAATTTCAGTCTTATAAATGTCCCTTTTATATGTCCATTCTCTATTCAGTGCTAGTTTTAAATGTTCACATTTTATTAAATCTCTTAGCATCTTAATATCCTGTGTTATTTTTCCATTTTCTTTCCTCAGTTTACAGTTAAAATCTCCTACCATCACTATTGGCATAATTACTAAAAATACATTTTTTGATTCCTTCAAACAACTGTTATCTCTCCATTATATTATTATATGCATAAATCACTATTTATCTTACACATTTTTGTTTCATTCTTGTATCACATAAACTACTTTCCTGGTACTACTATAATTACATATAAAAACTGTAATTATCATTTTCTGTAAGAATTCCTATTCCAAAACATGTCTCATCTTCTACAGACTAAACAACCCCTCCCCCCATTCAGCCTGTATTCTACTTTTTGTAACTTCTTACATCTGGTAAGCAAGCAAAAAGCATCTGCTTTTATTTGTTTACACCATTCCACCACCACCTAACCTCATATCATTTCTAATTCTATTCACATTTAATGCTAAAATTCCTACATCATCCTTTTCTTTTTTTGTTGCGTTTTACTTCCAGACGTTATTTTTCTTTTCCTTCTCCTAAGTTTCCCACCAACTGATTTTTCACAATCTAATTTTTGTTCTTCTACTGTTCTAATTTCTCCATCTTCTTCCTTTTTACTTTCCAAAATTGAATATTTATTCTCTTCTTGGGTATTAATAACCTCACTTTGAACTGTTTCTTCTTCTCCAAGTACCTCTTCAGTAGCCCCCCCCATACCACGTTCTCTTTCAACATCTTCTGTAATAATATATTCTACTGTTTCTCTGCCTTCTGAGCTTTCCTCTTCACCTACGCTTTCCTTCTCTAATTTGAGCCAGTTAAACCAGAAGTGTCCATATTCTTCACATTTCCTTACAGTTTTTTTCTGTCTCCTCCTTCTGCATTCAACACACCTTTGTTTGCTACAGTCTTTCACTAAATCATATTCATGGCCAAAGAAATAACATGCTTTGGGTTGACCATAGTACCCAACAAATCTTCTATTTCCATTCACAATTACTATATTTGAAATACAATAAAAAAGAATATACCTCCAACGGGCAAAAGCTGGATTCCTCAGAAACAAAGTAAATCACCAAAAAAGCCACAAAGGAATCGCAGAGACAAGGCAGAATAAAAACATAGTTTAAATTCACAGAAAATAAAATGTAAGCACTTTTGAACAAAGTTCTTCTTCAGACAAAAGCTCTACACCACAAAACACTATATTTAAAACAAGAGCTATTACAGCATAATCTAATTCAAGTTATCATTACTTATGCAAATCTTTATATTTTAAAATAGACTTTAAAGAAACCTTGTCATTGAGTCCAGGTTTCCTATTGGCACAGAATCTGAGAATCCAGTGAAGTTCTCTTTCTTCAGTGAAATTTTTTAGGTCACCTCCCCATGGTCCCTTATACACCACCTCAACTGCTTTAAAAAAAATGTATGTACAAAATGAGATTCATGAACATGTTTAGCTAGATCATTAGTAAGGTCACTTCTTTTAATAGCATAATTATATTCCCATATTCTTTCATATAGCATTCTATTACATATAAAAAATGTTTCACATTGTGTGCATGTAACTAAGTACATTATATTACTGGTATTACAATTTGCATGCACCTTAAATGTAAACCTTTTCCTAGAAACTGGATGCCAAATGAATTCGAAGTGTCAATAAAGGGGCAGTATTTACAATTACCACAAGGATAGGTGACAAAAGTTTCATACTCAGAGCAAGTATTAGTCTTGGATTCCATATAGCATAATCGCCGTTTAAGTAACTTCATGTTCTTGTACCTAAACAGTGTTTTTTCACCTACTATTCCCTTTATCTGGTCATTAGTAGTTAAAATGTCCCAATTAGACTGACTAACACTGCATATCTCTTCAAAAGTCACTGGCATAGGATAGTACAAATGGTATGTGCCTTCTAACTCTTGAATCACTGACTAATGCATTAGTATTAGTACTAAAATCTGAAAAATAAGGTGTAGCTGAGGAGGACCTTAAACCTTTCATATCTCTTACCATTCCTTTAACTTCATTCCTTTTATACCATCTCTCCAAAAATCCATAGATAGAGTCCTTAGATCCTCCTGAAAACCTTCCTCAGTGTTATTCAGGTGTGGAATCCTTATTCTCTGCCCTTTTAAAATATTTCTATAGATATGTGGTGGGTGCATACTACTGCACTGAAGTACTGTATTTTTCCTACAAGGCTTTCTGTATAGCCTGGTGGTAAGGTTTCCAGAGCTGCTTCTTTGAATGTATACATCTAGAAATACTATTTCATCACAGGAAGCACTAGAGGTGAAACGTAAAAATGAAATTGTGGCATTTAGATATTTAATAAACTCAATCATCTGTGCCTCATTGCCTGCCCATAGCAACATCACATCATCCACAAATCTTCTATAAAAGAGCAGCAGACTCTTGAAATGACTATTAAATACATATTCCTCTTCCCAATTAGCTAAAACCATGTTGGCATAGCTATTGGCACAGGAAGTGCCCATACTTACACCTTTCTTCTGTAGGTAGTATTGCTCTTGAAACATAAAAATGTTAAAGTGTTTTGTGGTGTAGAGTTTTTGTCTGAAGAAGAACTTTTGTTCGAATGTGCTTACATTTTATTTTCTGGGAAATTAAACTATGTTTTTATTCTGCCTTGTCTCTGTGATTCCTTTGTGGCTTTTTTTGGTATATTTGAAATAGTTTGAATTTGCCATCCTTGACATCTATTGTTAACCATATTTCCCAACCCAGTCCATGCATTTCTTTCATCACATATATATTTTTTTACTTTCATGTACTTTACTGCATAGTAAAAGGAAAAAAAAAGTACTCATGCTCATCCATATCTGAAGTCCTAATTTGTACATTTATGTTCTTTTAGTTGTAGCCCTAAGCTCTGAAATAAATAGACTTTTTATGGAACTACTGCATTTATTTTTTCAGTCAGTCCCAGTCATAAAATTTTCCAGCAAGTTAAAGCTTTCAAATGTTAATTCATAAAAATGTTCAGCTCCAAATAAATGAATGTTCTTACATCTTTAATGATAAATTCTAGTGGTAAAGTAGTACTACTGATAATGTCATACCTGTTCAAACTACCATCACTTTTACTTTGTATTCTTGTTACTGTGTGCCTTCTATGTGGCTGTTAAGAAACTACAACTGTTTGTCTCCTCTCAATTCCTTCTTTCATCCTTCCTTGCCCTGTTGCATCTGCATAACTTCTTTCCTGTAACAAAAAAACCCTGATGCAGAGGTAAACCCTGAAAACTGGCTACTCAACCAGCCACAAATACTTCCATTATTTTCCATTCACCAGCTAATGCCTGTTTCCAATCATTCAATTTCTTCTTCCTTCAATACTTTGCCATGTCACTGCATCTAGCTTCTTCTCCTTCTTTTGGCTCTATCTGGTTCATCACATTTATTATTACTTGGCCTTCATTTTTCCAGCTCTGTAACAATTATTTAATCTCTTTCTCCTTCTTTCAGTACATTTTCTCCTGCTCCTCTCTCCAGCTGTCCTACACTCTCCTCCATTATGGGATTCTCAGAGCTGCAGTAGCCACCCTCATGTACCGCCTATCATCTCCAGAGTATGCTTTAATTCCTCTCCTCTAAAATGTAGGGGTCCTTTATTTAACACAACACAAAAACATTATTTACATATTTTCATATTTACAAAATGTTCATATTTGCAGGCACATATATACACATTTCTTACTTACCATAATCTAATTTTTCTTAATATATCCGCCAAAATCTCTTTCCTGTTAAACAAAATTTCATTCAGACTTACATCCCAAAAAAGTCCATGTTACATACAATAAATTATCTACTCTTCTCACATATTCTTTCTTCTTGTTCTTATAATATCCATACATAATCATATTCATACCTATATTGTTTGTCATTAACATTCTCAAAAAAATTTCTTCAAACAATTTTTTCCAGAGTTTCAATACTCGTTTACATTTCAAAAAATACTGTCTGTTGTTTCTTCCTCCTCACAAAATAAACATTTTTAACTTTCATTTTATATGGCATATTCCCCTTTACTGGCAACTTATTTATTACCAGTCTCCATAAGAAATCCTGACACTCAACTATATTGATACAACACATTTTCCTTACATTAATGGTTTAATCACTTCTTCTGGTAAATTTTCCCACAAATTTACAAAATAATATTGTTTCATCATATTACTATACCACATCCTTTCATCTTTCTCTATATAATCAATTTTTATTTCCCATTTTAGTATTTTTCTTGGATCATTTTTAATTTCTTCGTTTGCATATTCTTTTTCTCTTTTTCCTGTTCTTATCATCTCCCAGAACCTTTTATATTTATATTTAAACATTCTCACTACTAATTTCTCATTGTCTTCCATTATTTACTTTCATATTCTATACAAGAAGAAACAGAATAAACAACTAGGTTTAGTAACTCCAATCCCCCTTCATCTTCACTCATATACAATGAAGCTCTTTTCACTGGGTCTAATCATGAATCTATTATAAAAGAAAACACCAGTTGCTCAATTTCCTTTTCATATTTTCTATGATCATATAAACATTTGATATATATGCTATGTTTCCTATTTATACAGAATTCACCCGATAAACCGTTTACATTTACCTAGCTATAAGTGGAAAAGAAATCATACTTCAAAATAGTTTCAGCCGGCTAGAACTGAAGTAACATTCCCCTAAAATCAGAAAAAAAAACAATTAACTTGAACATGTGTGGAAAGATAATTAAAACCCCTTTAGGAATGAATACAATAAATGCAAATGCTTTACAGACTAGGGTTAAATAACTTGTTTATTACACAATCCAAATAAAGGTGGCAATAGTTCAACAAAAGTCTTATTTAATTAACACATGTAGATTTATCAAATGAATTTCTCATTTGTATATATTGTACATACTGTAAACAGTCCAATATTAAGTATCAACAGCTTGAAAAACATACATATGAAACAATTCTTGTCTGCATATCTTAACAAGCTTATTTACTTTGGGTAAAGATTTCTCTACCTTTTCTCTGGACAAATATATTTTATTTTTTGCTGCTGATGTAATGATGATTTAGTAAATATATAAACTGGACATGCTTCATTCAGCATCATAAGCATAAGTTATTTATGTGAAATGTAAATAGAATATAATGTGCTATGCTAGACAACGACAATGAAATGATTTTGCATACCTGTGTCTAAGAGGGAGTATTTCAAGATCATACACTTAGAAACTTAGGTACACAGTATACATGTGACTACTATTCTGTCCTTAGGGATTGTAACACATCTTAATCCTAATGTTTGAATACAGCATATTGCTCTTTTCATCATATGGAGTTTAGGCTACGATATATTTGTAGACACAGAAATGTTGTCATGTATAGGGAAAAATGAATGGGGTTCTTCTGATGTTTCACACATCAGAATTCAGATATATTCAGGCACGTGTTATATTCTGCATCATCATGAACATAATTTCCTGTACCCAGCCATACTGGCAACTGAATATAATGCACAATATTGGACCATGACAGTGAAATAGCTGTGCATAGCTATGTTTAGACAGGATTTTAACCCACTCTAATAGTTCTTAGTAAAAGTTAATGTGTCATCTTTGGAGACTTGGGTACACAATGCATCCCAGACTGTCATTCTACCCATATGGATTTCTCTGCATCGTAATATCGATTTTAACTGCAAAACATTGCCCTACTCTGTATATGGAGTTTAGGCCATGGCACATTTTGCAGAGACAGGAATGTTGCCTTATCAGTAAAAAAATATAGAAGTCTTACGTCCGATGTGATGACAACTTAGCACAGATATATTATGTTTATGTGTTGCATTCTGCATCTTAAGCAGAAGTTCTTTACAAGCCCATAACGGAAATTGAAGACAGTGAAACATGCCAAACTATTACAGTAAATAGGTTCATAGATTAGTATTAAGCTAATTGCCCTTGCGAGCCATTTTAAGCCTAGCCAATTATCCCTTGTGAGACTCAAACCCTGCACCTTATGTTTGTAAGGCAAACACCTTAACCATTAGGCCATCCTCCCAACCGAATCTGACATGAATACATAGTCCTATCAACACATGGAGCTTTGGTGATGTTAAGTTTGCAATCACACAACTATTGCTTTGTCTATTGAAATACACAGTATATTTACTTGTAATGCAATAGTGGTTAGGTAAAACTATACTCTTTACCAGTACTGTGTGGTGCATCCAAAAAAGATGTTATATACACACTCCAAAACAGAAACCATGGACAATGTAGCTTGACAACCTGTGCTGATGGACATGTGACTCTTTTGGTGGAACTCATCAATACTAACCTATATCTTTGAAATAGTTTTACCACTTTATAGTAAAACTGTTTTCATAAAAGTCTTTTTATTTAATTTTAAATGGTAACTGGTTGTGCTTTTATGTGTAGTTGTAATGGAACAGCTGCATGTTCTATTTCTGAATGTTATGTTACAATTCCTGGCAATGCTTTGTTCTTTTCTTCCCTGTTTTCTTCTGTGCTGTTGTTTCAAATGACAGAAAACAGCAATATTTGGGACAAATAAATATTGTTCTTCTTATCTATTAAGATCAAAATATATTTAAGACTGTTCACATTATGTCTTCATTCCTGTGAGGAAAAAGTCAAAATGTGCATGTTTGATGAAGACTGAATTAGAAAAAAAAACATTTGTGTTAGGGATGCTGAAAGCTTATAATAATAAAGCAGCAACTTGAAATCCAAGACAGTGGTTGTGTTTTTATTTTGTTTCTAAATTACAAGTAATAGTAGTATTAATACAGTAGTTCCTTTCTCATACATACTATACCTGCAGAATGTACCCCTTCTGAAAAGGTGAATCTCCTTTGACTGTGAATAAGTCCCATAAATTGTCCACAAGTAAAACTGTTGCTAATTCTTTGTACATACACACACACACACACACACACACACACACACACACACACACAAACACACACTGATGCATACTGCTCCTGACAAGCCAGATAAATGAAGATGCAGCTGTGATCAGTTGACAGCAGTAATCACTTACATTCATGCAGTCGGCCAGCCACTTTCTGTATACACCTCTGATAGTTAATTGCAATGAAAGAAAATGAACTAATACCAAAGTAATACCTTAGTCTTGTTGCTACCAGACACATACAGTGTACTCCAGTAGGGCATGTTAGTGATCCCATAACAATAATTATGTAATTGTCCTTTGGGTTCAGTTTTTGTATAACTTTGTCACATGATTGTGATGAAACTGTAACATAAAATGACCACAGTAATGTATTTCAGTCTTCTCCTCTCCTACATTATGCAATCCCCTCCTTGGCAGTTCATGTTCATGACTGTCTAAAATTGATTATTCAATTCTACTTTGTAAAATACGAACTCAGCAACACAACTTTAACAAAGAGCTATTTAATAAGACAAAGCTTTCAGGTAAAAACCCTTTGCAGTGTATAGAAAATAGCAAACAACCTTCCCTCTTTATATACAGAAAACACACAGCCAAACAATCGAATAATTAACAATCAATTAATCAAGAAAAATCACTTCTAAAAGCAACAGCATTTTTTTACACACTATTAAACATTTCCTATAAAAGTTTTACTATAAAAATATATTACAATATAAATTATCAGTGCCGGCACATCTGTTTATATTTAAGAACAGGTTTTAATGACACCATTTAATTAAATCCTGGAAAAACATCATCCCCCATTCTCAAAATCCATTCATATTCCTTTATTTCTAGCCTGTTATTAATGTCACCCCCCCCCATATATTACTAAACACTTGATCTATTACCCTGAATTTAAATCTATGTTAATTTCCACATTCACTTATATGCTTGGCCAAAGAGTTAGTACTAATATTTCTTTTAATATCAGATCTGTGCTCTGTAATCCTTTCTTTGAGTTTTCTTACTAATTTACCTATATAAAACACAGTGCATGTATTACAAGTTGCAAGGTAAACTATGTTAATAGAATTACAAGTTTCAGAGCATTTAAACTCAAACTCTTTAACACTTAATGGATGTATAAACACATTATTTTTTATCTAAGACCTCACAACAACAGCAATTATAACATGGGATGGTACCATAATGATTAAATATATTCCTATTCATATTAATATATATAGGTTCATAGGTTGATACTAGGCTATCTGCCCTAGGGCATTTATAAACCTAGCCAGAGTGTGTTTGGCTTTCGCCACCCTTTTAGATTAGTTGACTGTGCCTCTGTATAGTAGGTCACAGAAGGTAGCCCTTTTAAGGTTACTTTACTGTACTTCTGTCAAGCAGGGACACAGAAGAGATCCCAAGGGTAAACTTACGATCTCCCATCCACTCGTCAAGATTTCTCTTGAAGAGGGTCAGTGAGGGGCTCTGCCTAACATGGATTGGGATTTTGTTCCAGAGTGAGGGGAGCCTCTGGGATATGAATCTGTCCCTCCAGCATGTCCTATTTATTTCTGTGCTGAGGTTCAAGTCCCTGGAGCATGTAGCTCTAAGGGATTTGGATTTCCTGAGGTGAAGCATGTCCATTAATTCTGGGTTGGACATGACTTTATACGTCAGATGCAGATCACCTCTGAGTAGGTGGTACGCAACTGAGTAGAGCTGGAGTTTCCTTAGCCGAACTGCATAGGGCATCTGTTTGAGTCCCTTGATACTCTTGGTGAGGTACTTTTGGGGTCTTTCCAGTTGCTGCAGGTGTCGGGTAAGGTGCATCCCAAATGGGGCATTGTATTCAATTATGGGCCTGATAAGCGATGAGTAGAGGGGCACAATGACCTCTCTTGATCTAGATGTGAACCTTTTCGTGATAAGGTGGGCTATATAGAAGGTCTTTCTAACCACTTTGGCAACGTGATTGTTAAAGGAGAGATTGCTATCTACTTGGGTCCCCAAGTCCCTAATTACTTCTTCTGTACGTTCTGTCTTATGTCCTTATAACACAATTTCTGTTTGAGATTAGGACAATTACGATACAAAAAACTAGGAACAGAATCAATGAATGAACATAGATTTGAATTCAGGGTAATAGATCAATTGTTTTGTTTAGGAATATATGGGGGGGGGTAACATTAATGATAGGCTAGAAATAAAGGAATATGAATTTTTATAGTAAAACTTTTATAGTAACTTTTTAATAGTGTGTATAAAAATGTTGCTTTTAAAAGTGATTTTTCTTTATTAACTGATTGTTAATTATTCAATTGTTTGGCTGTGTGTTTTCTGTATATAAAGAGGGAAGGCTATTTGCTATTTTATGTACACTGAAGAAGGGTTTTTACCTGAAAGCTTTGTCTTATTAAATAGCTCTTTGTTAAAGCTGTGTTGCTGAGTTCATATTTTATATTGCTGTTTGTTTGGTATATGAACTGAGACTTTATTCTGTATCTTGGTTGGCATTGCTTCTATACCTTAAGGGAAGACAAGAAACAGGCACCAGACAGACTGCCTCCCTGCATACTTGTGTATCTGGTCAGTGTAATATTTTAAAGTGTGAACAAGTTGATGGTTCATAAAACACGTGAATAGCAGTATCCCTGGAATGGATATTTTTGGTACCCCAGAGATGACTGCCCAGTGTTGTGATTTGGGGTTTCCTAATACTGGGAGTGTTTGAGAGGATAGATTGTACTTAAAACACTTTACAGAAATTTCAGTTAAAGCTATATAACTGGGTAATTCTTGAAAAGACTTTGTTGTCATGAATAATCCAAAATGAAGACCCTAACTATAAAGTTATCTTTTTTCTGTTTTGCTGGCAAATGTCACTAGTTGAATTCAACAGGAAAGTAACTGAGCAGTATACATAGCAAAAGTTTATATTCACCATAAAGGCCATGTTTTTTGTGATGACAATTATTTCTTCATAAATTGCTTTTTCTAATATTTTTGTTCCAGGAGATACAAATGAGATAGATCTCAATTGCTGTATTTTGATAGAGGTTTCATTTCTCAGACGAGTATTACTATAGCTGTTTTTTCAAATATCTGTGAATTTTCCTAGAACAAGTGATTTGCTAATGATAAGTTAAAGTATAGAAAATAGGTGGTAAAGGCTCTGATGAACTTTGGATAAACACCATAACTGGGAATGTCTTTTAGTCATTTCTGACTCCAGCAATTGAGATTAGGGAACAATTAACATTCTACTCTATAAAGGCTTTTCTACAAGCCGAGGCACTAGAGAAGATTTATTGAGAAGATTTATTTCTGGTTTTAATAAAAGTTTTGTACTGGTGTATCCTGAGCAGCTTTTTTCACTGGTGTGCTACTGTGGTGACATCCTTTGATATCCTGTTGTGTGGTCTACAAACAATTAACATTAGCTGAGACATGACGGCATTGATGTATGTTAAAGTATATGGGCAAGTGCTGCACGTATTTACTGTTTACTGTGAGGCCTATATGCCAAATGCTTTAGACAGGCTTTTAGGATCAGTAATGGAGTCATCTCTGCTATTTTGTGTGATGTTTAGTGGGGTATGGCTTCTTCCACTTAGACAGTATATGTAATTTCAGAAATGTTTAAAGATAGTTTGGCTGGAGGATTATATGGGTGTCAGACAGGATGATATGGCTTTATTGTTTGCTGCAATTATTATTAGTAGTAGTTGTAGTATTAATTTCAGGTGTGTTTTTTTTTTATCTAGGAATAATTTTCCTTGTCAGATATGGAGCTGATGTTTTTGAATATTTGCAAAGTGCCATCCCTTTCAAAGAATTCCTTCTTTACTTCTGTGGTCATCCATGGTGTTTAAATGACTCTAAACTTCCCAGAAATAATTGGGTAGTAACTGTTTTTTTAAACACCTTTACTGAATTATCACTTGTGACATAGGCAAATTTGCATTTGTACAAAAGTAATCAAACTTTAGTAACAAATTAACATTAACAAATATTATGCTTCCCCTATATTGTTACAGTATATATCATATAACCTAAGCAACATTATCGAAATTATTCAGTTCCTGCCCTCCTTTGTTAAAACAAGAAATATCTTTATTAAATCATCACTTACAACACAGGCAATCATACATTTATAAAAATAAAAACAAACCACACTGTCACAATACTAGTTGCAAGCATTTTACATCACAAACCATACTGACACACTCCCAGTTGCAAACATTATACATCACTTATAAAGGAGGAATATGATTGGCAGATGTTGAAGAGGAGCACTGCAGTTGTTTTGTGGTGTTATAGGAACCCAGTATACTGTGGATAGTTCACTGAAAATTTCAAGATGTCTACAGTGGATAAAAACTATGTAAAATGGAGTATTTCCTACAGAGTGAATGGTTTTCCTGGATAAGATTGTGGTTACAAAAATGATCAACTTAGAATAAAAGGATTATCCATCATGCAGAAAATCTGGAGTAGTTGTGAAGAACCAGTCCAGTAAGGAGTGGTTGCAAGTTTTGGTGTTTGTTTTTGTATGACCTTTAAGAATATGAACGCAAATTAATTTGGTTAGGGCAGCTGAGTTGTTTATGCCCATTTTATGTTGAGATCACCCACAAAAGCAAACTGGCACTTTTCTGAGATGATATTATCAGTTTCAAGGAGAGAGAATAACTGAGAATTGGTATGAGGAGGTTTGTAGAGTGCACTCATTTTAGGTGGCCACCAATCATACCTGTGTATGTTAGCCACACCAGGTTCAATGTCACTAACATTTGGTAAAACTGTGTTAATGAACAAAGGGATACAGCATGCAATCTATAGTAAGATATGCTCACTGAGTCCTGTACTGGTCATATCACTTTAGTATTAGTTGTAGTTAGAGTTAATGGAAAGTAGAATAATGTCATATAATTTTATCAAATATTCACTGCTAGCTAGTTTATCAGGGTTTTCAGTTGGTTGTTGTTATTCAGGACATATAATTGAATTCTTTCTGGTGTGAAGATTGGAAGAAGATGGGTGAATGCTGCCAGCCTAGTCAAATAAAATTTGATACATAATTCTATCAATTGTATAAATAAATGTAAAATACAGGCTTGTGTTTTTAAATGAAAGAAAACTCTGCAAAATGTGAACTTCAAGATTGTTGTAATATTGCCATCTGCTGTAAATAAAACCAAGCCAAGTATTTCAAATGTGTCTTTTGAAGTTGAAAAGATCTTATGAATCTCTTTGATGTTTTACAAGTCGGCTCCAGTGAGTCTGGATGAAGGTTTCAGGCATATTGTTTTAAGGTTAAGGTTAAGGGCCAGAATTTACATATGGAAGGTGCTTTATTGCACTGGTTTCTGCTAGAATGTATATGTGAAATGCCTTTTATTGTTGTAGTCTCCTGAGCAGGTGTTAGCTTGCTAAATAATGCAGTTTGTGCCCTGGGAACTCCAGACTAAGTGTCAAAATGATGTAATTTGGGAGGGCCTTAGAGAGCTGTTGGTTAGTGTTTAAAAACTATTGTTGAGTGAGAGACTAAAAAAAGCATTTTGATCTTGATTATCTAACCCAGCACTGCTTATGCTTTATTATGTAAGTAGGATTATAGCACTGTGATTTCTCTTAGGAATAGTTAAACTTAGAAGAAAGTTAGACTAAGTATTTTTCTTTGAAATCAGATCTTTCCTACGATATTGTTTTAAATTTCTGTGTGATCTCTGAACTTGAGTAGCATTGTACTGTAGTAGTTTTGTCTTGTGTTTTAATTATTTATTATTAAATATTTTAAAACCTTTATCTGTGGCTGGTTTATGTAGAGATAATTTAACCTCTAAAATACATTACATAGTTACAGATTTTACTGTCTAAGTCACTCCAAATTAAGCCTTGACTGTCTAGTCATACTACCATTGGATTATAATACTGCACAGTAATAAATGGACATCCTTTTAAGGGCCTTTTAGTAGCTGATAATTATTAGCTGGGTGGTGGCAGGAATTACTACCATATCGTCTGGGTAATAGGGGAACAGCTGGAGAACCTGTGCCAGCCTTTTCCCAGGGGGGGTCTGTGTGGTTGTGTAACCTCTTCTCAAAGTGTGTGTGTGTTGTGTCAGCTACTTGGGCAAGGACACGAAGCACTGGTTGAAAAGAGAGGGTACTGGAGGTTTTAGCTTGCCCAGCTAGGCTGAGACCTGGACCCTATAGCTGTGCCAGTGGGGAGTCTTATTGGAGACCTGGTGAGCAGGGGAGCAACCAGCCCCAGACTGAGTGTGATCTCTGTGTGCACTTAAGGGAAATTGTAGTTTACTGTGTGTATTAATTATCCTTTCCTCTTTGAGGAGACAACCTCCCTGATGTTAGTGGTGAGAATTGAGGCTCCTTGATTGCTGGGCCAGGGCATGGGCTTCACATATTGGTGGCAGTGGTTGGGATAGCCTATCACATATTGGTTTGCTGTGGTGGGATCCACATCACATATTGATTAGTTGGCAAACCCTGATTGGCTTGTGGTGGTGTGGGTAGAGCAAATTTCTGTAGCTTATGTACAGTGATCTCTAAAAGTGTTTTGTACTCTAAAACAGCCATGCAGTGTATACTCAGATTTCAGATCACAATTGTTTTATTTATTTTGTTAGCTTAGTGTTAGGTTAAACAGGCAGCATGTCAGCAGAGGAGTATGAAAAGCTGACAAGAAGTCAGCTGGCGGAGATGTGCCAGGCTAGGGGACTGGTGCATGGAAACCTGACTAAGGCAGACCTGATTGCAGCCTTGGTTACAGCTGCATCAGAAAACAGCAGCCTGGAGGACAATCAGACTGACAGTGGAGATAAAATAATCTTGGAGAACGGACAGCTCCAACCTTTCTTCAGTGGACTTAAAAATCCAGCTGGAGCTAAAGAGACTTGAGTTAGAGGCCAGGCGTATGGAACTAGAAGCAGCTGAGAAAATGAGGAGTCTACAAGCTGAGGAAAATGAACGGTAGAGGAGGCATGAGAGGGAAATGTTGCCTCTTCGCCAGAGTCATGGAGGTAATGGGGAAGGGAGTAACTGGTTCCCAGAAGCACAAAAGATCAGTAAATTTCTTCCACAGTTTAAAGAGGGGGATAATTTTGATAGTTTCATTCATATGTTTGAGCGGGTATGTACACAGTTAGAAGTTGACCAAGGGCTCTGGGTATGGTTCTTGACCCACTTACTCCATGGTAAAGCTGTAACTTCTTTAGCAAAAATGCATGACACTGACTGTTTTGATTATACTGCTGTAAAAAGATACTTGTTGGAATGTTTTAAGCTAACACCTGGATAACCTTCTTACCTTCCTAACCTCACTCTCAAATGTAGATTGTATATGTAACTAAACAGTAAAATCTAGCTATTATGCTATATGCCTGTCTTTTTCTCCTGAACAAAACTGTAATTGTTTTTTTTTTCTTTTTTTGAATGCAACCTGTTGTTTGTAATGCAAACTGTCTTTGAAACTATTCGTGTAAGCAAACTTTGTGTTGTGGAGCTTTTCTCCCCAGGCCTCCACTGAAAATGGGCCCCCCAAGCCCAGTGGACCTCCCTGGTCATCAAACTGGAATAAATAAATAAATAAAGTCTTGTGAGCATAGATGCAAGGCAGATGAAAATGTATGTGAATATGTTGCTGAACTAAGCACTTATTTCAATATCTGGGTGAGTGGATGTCAGGTTACCACTTTTGAAGGGCTGGCAGACCTTGTGGTAAGGGAACAAGCCCTTAGCACTTTGCCTGAGGACATGAGGATCTGGTTAGCTGATAGACAGTGTGCTACTTCAGAGGAGCTGGGGAAGAAGGGAGACCTATACCTAGCAAGCAGGGCAGCCCTGCACAGGAAAGGGACCTCTAGTACTGCTCATGGGACTAAAGAAATCCATGGTGGGCAGCACAGACTGCCCCAACAGAATCTGCCAGTAGCAGGGGAAGCCACTGGTCCAGGTACATGTCCAGGAGCTAGGGTTAAATCTTTTGAATGCAACCAGTGGGGTCATGCGGCATACAGATGTCCACGGAGGCAAGGTGGGGAACCAAAGGTGAAAGAGCCAGTAAGTGGGAAAGACAAAATGCCAATAGTAAGTTGTCTTGGGACAACAAGGGTACCAAACTATCACCAGAGGTTATATCCTATTGTAGTGAATGGCAAAGAGGCCATTGCTAAGAGAGACACAGCCTCTGATATAACCATTGTAAAGCCTGCACTGGTTACAGAGGAGCTCTACTTGCCTGGGCAGTCTACTCCAGTCAGGGCTTTAGGAGGGATCCCATTCCAAATATCTTTAGCTAGGGTTCATCTTGACTGGGAGGGTGGAAAAGGAATACAGAAAGTAGGTGTGTTTGAGGATATACCTGCAGATGTCCTGAGAGGAATGATTTTAATAGTGCAGTACCCTGCACTTCTGCAGTTACACACAGTCAGGCTTGGAGACAAGCATGTAAGTCTGGTAGCCTGAGGGAGACCCAGACAGACTGCACACTTGCAGACAGGACTGCTGAGGTGGTTAATTTAGGGAGGGAGCTGCTCTGTAGCAGTGAGACTGAAGGTGAGCCACAGCTTCTTGTGGGTACTGATGGTCCCTTGGACAGAGTGACGGCAAAGGTAGAGGTGAGTAGTAGTACCCAGGCTGACAGTGAGGCACCACTGTCAAGGGATACCAGACTTCCAGTGGTAGGGGAGCTGGGAAGGGTTACAAGGAGGGAGTTGAGACAGGCTCAGCGCTCAGACCCTACATTCCAAGGCCTGAGGCAGGTACCTAGGGAGGCACCTGCTTCTCAAAGGAAAGGGGAATCTGTAAAGTGGAACAAAGGGTTACTGCACAGACAGTATGGCAGTTGGTAGTGCCTAGAGCTTACAATCTGGCGCTTTGAGCCATAGCCCATGATATTCCCTTTGCAGGTCATATGGGCATAAAACGTACAAAGAGGCATATTATGCAAAACTTCTATTGGCCTGGAATTTCCAGAGATGGAACAGGGTACTGCAGGACCTGTGAGCAGTGCCAAAAGGTAGGCAAGGCAGGAGACAAGATGAGAGCTCCTTTGATGCCTTTGCCTGTGATTGAGGAGCCATTTCAGAGGGTAGCTATGGATATTGTGGGTCCTCAGAGTACCCCAAGTTCTACAGGAAAAAATTATATCCTAGTGATTGTAGATTATGCTACATGATACCCTGAGGCAGTGGCCTTGTCCTCCATTGAGGCCGAGAATGTGGCAAATGCTTTGCTAGAAATTTTCAGCAGAGTAGGTTTCCAAAAGGAAATACTGTCTGACAGAGGTGCCAATTTTATGTCAGACCTGCTAGCTTGTCTGTGGAAGTCCTGTGAGGTGAATCACATGAAGACCACCCCCTACCATCCCCAGACTAATGGTCTTGTTGAGAGGTTAAACTCTACAATCAAGTCCATGTTACAGGCATTTGCAGATCAGTTTAAGAGGGAGTGGGACAAATATTTGCCTTATCTGTTGCTTGCTTACAGAGAGGTTCCCCAGGAATCCACAGGTTTTTCACCCTTTGAGTTGCTGTATGGGTATAGGGTGAGGGGACATCTAGATTTAATTCAGGGTGAGTGGGAAGGTGAGTGTGAGTCTCACAAGGAGTCTGTTGTGGCATATGTCCTGAACCTCAGGACAAGGCTCAGGGAACTCATGGGCCTGGCCCAGGAGAACCTGGCAGGAGCCCAACAACAGAAAAAGGTGTGGTATGACAGGAATGCTTGAGCTAGAGAGTATGCTGTAGGACAACAGGTGATGGTTCTCATTCCTGTCAGACACAACAAGTTGCAAGCAGCCTGGGAGGGACTCTACAAGGTGGTAAGAAAGATAAGTGATGTTAACTACATTGTGGAACTGCTAGGTAGAAGGCAGGGGCACAAATTGTACCATGTTAACATTTTGAAACCTTACCATGATAGGTAGGCCCTTGTGCTGAGCATTTGCAGTGGATTGCAGGAGGAGTCTGAGAGAGATCTTGTGACTGATCTCCTCAGTGAGGCTCGGGCTGACACCTCGGTGGAAGGGGAAGCAATGTCCCAGCAGCTATCTCCTACCCAGGTTCGAGAAATCTGAGCAGTGTTGCAGGAGTTTGGGGGCATGTTCTCCAGGAAACCAGGAAGCACCCACCTGGTGCAGCACCAGGTGGATAAAGG
This sequence comes from Protopterus annectens, assembly GCF_019279795.1. Taxonomy (NCBI): domain Eukaryota; kingdom Metazoa; phylum Chordata; order Ceratodontiformes; family Protopteridae; genus Protopterus; species Protopterus annectens. The sequence continues at coordinate 604,029,221 of NC_056749.1, read as the reverse complement.
ACCTCAAAGGCCTATCAGGCAGGCCCATTATAGGGTGCCTGAAAGAGTCAAACAGACTCTGAGGGAAGAGGTACAGGAGATGTTGGAACTAGGGGTGATTCAGGAGTCCAACAGTCCCTGGGCCTCCCCAGAGATACTGGTGCCAAAGAAGGATGGCAGCACCATGTTCTGTGTGGATTACAGGAAATTAAATAGTCACACAGAGTCAGATGCTTACCCCATGCCTACAACAGATGAGGCCCTTGAGCAGCTGGGTGGGGCTAAGTATCTTACAACCACTGATCTTACCAAGGGTTACTGGCAGGTGCTTTTGACTCCCAGTGCTAGAGAGAAATCAGCCTTTGTGACTCCTTTTGGCTTGTATGAGTTCACAAAAATGCCCTTTAGGATGAATAATGGCCCATCGACTTTCCAGAGGCTGGTAGATCATATCTTTGCAGGAGCAGGAGGGTTTGCCCTTGCTTACATGGATGATATTGCTATCTACAGCCATTCCTGGAAAGAGCACATTCAGCATGTCAGGGAGATGAGGGCAGACTACAGATGGCAGGGTTGACCATTAAGCCGAGCCAATGTCAGGTGGGTATGGCAGAGGTCTCCTACCTAGGACATAGAGTGGGGAGTGGTAAGATAAGGCCAGAACCTGTCAAAGTGGAAGCTATTCAGGCACGGCCTGCACCTGTTACTAAAAAGAAGGTGAGGGCATTCTTAGGGACAGCAGGGTACTGCAGAAAGTTTGTTCACAATCATAGTACCATAGCTGCTCCACTCACAGACCTGACAAGGAAGAACAGGCCAGATAAGGTAGTGTGGACCCCAGCATGTGAGCAGGCATTTCAGAAGCTTAAGGAAGCTTTGGGAGGAATCCCCTGTGTTAGCCAGTCCAGACTATAGCAAATAATTTGTTGTGCAGGTGGATGCTTCAAACTATGGGTTGGGGGCTGTACTTAGCCAGATTTCTTCAGAGGGAGAAGAGCACCCAGTGGTTTATCTCAGTCGGGAGGAATTCCCAGGGAGGAATGCTATGCAGCGGTAGAAAAGGAATGTCTAGCCATAGTGTGGGCACTACAAAAACTTCAGCCTTATCTGTATGGAAGAAAATTCACTGTGATGACACTTCACAACCCCCTAACATAGTTAACATAGTTAAACAGAGCCAGTCAGCAAAATGCCAAGTTGCTAAGATGGAGCCTGGGGTTGCAAGCATATGATATGTCAGTGCAGCACCACAGTGGGAGTAGCAATGCCAATGCAGATGGGCTCTCAAGAAAGGGAATGGGGTGAGCTACACCCAGATAGACCTGACACTCTCAAGCAATGTTTTTCAAGGAGCACTTGAAAAACTTGCTTGAGTTCCCTGGAGGGGAAGAGAAGTTAAGATTGGAGGAAGATGGGTGAAGGCTTGTGTTTTTAAATGAAAGAAAACACTGTAAAATGTGAACTTCAAGATTGTTGCAACATTGCCATCTGCTGTAAGGAAAACCAAGTCAAGCATTAGAAATGTGCCTTTTGAAGTTGAAAAGATCTTATGAATATCTTTGATGTTTTACAAGTCAGCTCCAGTGAGTCTAGATGAAGGTTTCAGGCCCATTGTTTTAAGGTTAAAGTTAAGGGCCAGAATTTACATATAGACGGTGATTTATTGCTCTGGCTTCTGCTAGAGTGTATATGTGAAATGCATTTTATTGTTGTAGTCTCCTGAGCAGGTGTTAGCTTGCTAAATAATGCAGTTTGTGGCCTGGGAACTCCAGACTAAGTGTCAAAATGATGTAATTTGGGAGGGCCTTAGAGAGCTGTTGGTTAGTGTCTAAAAACTATCGTTGAGTGAGAGACTAAAAAAAAGCATTTTGATCTTGGTTATCTAACCCAGCACTGCTTATGCTTTATGTATGTAAGTAGGATTATAGCACTGGGATGTCTCTTAGGAATAGATAAACTTAGAATAAAGTTAGATTAAGTATTGTTCTTTGAAATCAGATCTTTCCTACAATATAGTATTAAGTTTCTGTGTGATCTCTGAACTTGAGTATCACTGTATTGTAGTAGTTTTGTCTTGTGTTTTAATTATTTATTACTAAATATTTTAAAACCTTTTCCTGTAGCTAGTTTATGTAGATATAATTTAACCTCTAAAGTACATTACATAGTTACAGATTTTACTGTCTAAGTCACTCCAAATTAAGCCTTGACTGTCTAGTCATTCTACCATTGAATTATAATATTGAACAGTAATAACTGGACACCCTTTAAGGGCCTTTTAGTAACTGATTATTAGCTGGGCCTTGGCAGGAATTATTACCGTATGGGTCTGGGTAATAGGGGCACAGCTGGAGAACCTGTGCCAGCCTTTTCCCAGGAGGGTCTGTGTGGTTGTATAACCTCTTCTCAAAGTGTGTGTGTGTTGTGTCAGCTCCTTGGGCAGGGACACGAAACACTGGTTGATCAGAGAGGGTACTGGAGGTTTTAGCTTGCCCAGCTAGGCTAAGACCTGGACCCTATAGCTGTGCCAGTGGGGAGTCTTATTGGAGACCTGGAGAACAAGGGAGCAACCAGCCCCAGACTGACTGTGATCTCTGTGCACTTAAGGGAAATTGTACTTTACTATGTGTGTGTATTAGTTATCCTTTCCTCTTCGAGGAGACGACCTCCCTGGTGTTAGTGGTGAGGATTGAGGCTCCTTGATTGCTGGGCCAGGACACAGGCATCACATCTGGTACCACCCAGATTGAATGATACCAATTTAAAGCCTTGGGATGATTGAAGTTGTTACACGTTGGAATAGGACAGAGACCATTGTCCCTTGCAAGTTTTAGTGACAGCCAAACAAATAGGACAAACTGAGTAAATTTGAGTATTAGCTTTAATCATTACAAGCAAATGTCTTAATTGCATTTTCTGTTTGAGCCTGAGTAAGGGAATTGTTTATGTTGGTATCAGGGAACCTTCATTGAGAGTTGGGAGGGAGGCAGTTAGTAGGCGCACTGATTGTAGATGGAAGGTATGTGTTATCTAGCAGGTGCATTTTTTTTTTAATGTTAAGGGGAAGGATGAAGCTAAAAGCTGATAAGGAGGGTAGAGAGGATATGATTCATTCATTTAAAATCCTCATATTACTAGCGGTTTGTATATATTGCTGCAGAGAGGAAAAGGAAGAAGGAAGGATACTGAAATAAGTGTGTAAACTGCAGAGCCTTACTCTGTCTTGCAGCGAGTACATAGAGTGGATGCTGTTGATTTGCTTGGATTCATTTCTGCTGATGATACTGCAAGGGTGAAGTTGAAAAAAAAAACAGTAAAAATTGAAACTGCAGACCTAAGGCTGTTTTTATTTGGTACTAGGTAGTGTTGTTTAGAGGTTGTTTTATTTTTTAAGCAGGGTATGACAGTAGAGTCACTGCAAGGTATGAAAGTGAAAGATATGCATAGTGGCTTAGAGAAATCAAGTAAGTGAGACGTACAATTTAGCAACACTCGGGTGAGTTTTAAGCCTTTGCTTCAGGAATTAATAATGGGAATTGTAGGTTGACTTCTGGTTTTTAGCTGTGTAGCCGTTTTTTTTTGTAAATACATTTAAGTAGAAAATGTTTCAGTTCAAATGGTCAGAATGATAATTTAAGCTATATAATGGAATAGATTGTGAGTATCCATGTTAGTCTTTTTACATAACAGTGAATGTTGTAGGTATTTATGAGTATTATTGTGCGATACAGTTGTAATAACTTACCTGCATAAGGGTGGGTGTATGTATATTGGGAATGCTCAATGCTTGGAATGTTGGGCTGAGCATTCACCAAAACATTTTCTCGAAGGTCAGCATACCAAATACCAGCAAGCCTGAAAATTATTTCAATCACCAAAACTAACTTCTGCTCTGGACACAGAATCAAGGGCTAGTATGTGTCTGGAAGTGGGGCAAGTTCAGACAGTCGGTAATGTTGGTATTTGACATTCTGACAGTCAGAATGTGGGGCTTGGACACTGAAGTGTGTGATTGTAAACCAGTATATTGATATTCATGTATGTCATGTATAGGGAAATAAGGAAGTGTAGCTTTAAATGTTGATTTATTTGGGATGTTGTGGGATGCATTTATAAATATATTCTGTACTAAAAAGAGCAGGAAGGGGGAGTAGACCTAGGACCCCAGACAGATATTTTTCAGTGATACTTGCCAATTCATTCTGCTATTTCAGTTTAAAAAAAACAGCCAAATATACAACATCGTTGTCAACTACACCAATCCTTCACCATTTCAGGGAAGCATAGATAGACAGTAACTGCAGCAACCACCCAACAAGTAAACATAAGCACATTCACAAATGCTCAGCAGTTTCAGCATGCAATTTCTTTCATCATTACAGGGATCTTCTTCAGCCATTAATGAAATGTACCACTTTATGGAACACTACCCCCCCCACACACACACACACCCATCCAACAAGTCACACAAAAACAACACTAGTGAGAAATTAAAACTAACAAAATAACATTGCTTAAATGTATCACTCTCCTTACACAAATATAATGCACCTTGTTCAGGGCTACACAGAGTTGAAGATCTTGCCTACATTATGCTAGCTTTAGCTCACTAGTCTGCACCCCTACTAAAATGCATGCTGCTATTAGAACTGTTATGTATGTAATCAATAAGCAGGTGGCGTAACTGGAACACTAACTAAAGTTAAAACAGGGATAGAAAGGTGGAAAAGAGTAACATTCTTTAGAAAAGCAGTTGTGTATTACCTATATGATGACTTATTTTAGATCAGCCTTTTGCTCCAGAGCTTATTTTAATTCCAAGCTGCAAGATGGTCACCAGATCTGAAATCCTGGCGATCAAAAAAAAAGTCCCTTGGTTTGGATGAAGTCGAAATTGTGGGTCTAGGGCAGTTTGTTAATTAGTAGCAGCTACTTTTGTTTAGTGGAAATTTAGTTTTGTGAGCAGGGAATGATAAAGTCACAGCAGGGTGAAAGGTGCCCTTTGCCAATTAAATAAAGGCACTGCATGCATTTTGACATAGAGAGAGGCAGTACGTACCCAATTAGAATATTAATTTTCTGTACAAAGGTTTGTGCATGGGTGTGTGTGTTAACTGCAACTGGTCACACATGCACATTATTAGATTTTGGTATTGTGAATTCAGGAAAGTTCTTGTGTACATATTCATGTCTGGTTTTGTGTTAGGTGCATCAGGTCACCAAGGCAGCTAACTTAAGATGTGGTGGGTCCAGCTAACTTTCTGAATAAACATTTGTATATAGCCACATATTAGATACAGTCAACTGCCTAGGAAGCCTAATAGCTTAAGGTAATGTACATCCAACCAACCAGTTTGTATAAAATAGTATAAATGCATGTGTGTATAAACAGGGGAACAGACACAAGAATTTGGGTTATAATATTGTTGAAGGTGAAGGTGCTACCCCTCCCCACACAATGCACTTGTTTTGTGCTTGTTAATTTTTGCAAAGTGGCATTTCATCTGCTTATGCTCAACATAACAGTACTTTCTGAAGAAAACATTGATTATTAGCACTACAACCCTGGGAAAGGTCTGTGTTGGCACAATAAATGGGTCAGAGCCTGCACTGACATATGGGCTGAGATATGATCAATGTACTGTAGTTCTTGAAAGAGAAATACAGAGAAAACAATTTTCACAGCTGTTACCATTTGGTCAACTTACATTATGTTACCCAGACCTATAAGGTAACCATACCACAGGCATGTTTACAGTTATCACAAAATCCAAATTTGCAGTTTGTGTATATAAATTTCTTTTAATCATAGTTTGTCAAAAACATACAGAATTGTACTATGCAAGCTGGAATAGCACAGCAGTGGAGTTTTGACGTTTCCCTAACTATTTTGTGAATGTGTAATTGATACATAGGTAAGGGGGCAAAGCTTTTATTTCTCTATTTTAGTATTTTTGTGGTATACTTCATGATATAAAAGAATCAGTAAAGCATAATTCATAATAAAGTAATTAGATTTAGTATAGGTTGTGATGTCCCCACTCTAGGCCAGTAATTAGGGAGCCTGAATCCTCACCACTGACATTGTAGAGGGATGTTCACTTGGAATACAAATGGATACACTCAGTATTTCCAGATGCAGACCTCTCTGTACCAAGTACAATTTCCCTTAAGAGCACACAAGGCACACAGTCAGCCCGGGTCTGGGTGTCTCTGTCTGTCTCTCTACAGGTCACAAGTAAGACTCCCCACTGGCACAGCTATAAGGTTAGCTCCTCAGCCAAGTGTCCAAGCCAAGTCCTCCAGCACCCTCTCTGTGAAACCAGTGCTTCATGTCCCTGCTTCAAGTAGCTCACACACAGTATTTGAGATTTAATTTTCACACACACACACACACACACACACACACACACACACACACACACACACACACACACACCTGGGAAAGGCTGGCACAGATTTACTCGCTATGCCACCTTCTGTCCAGACTATGAGGTAGTTCCACTGCCACCAGTCAGTTACTATAAGGCTCCTAAAAGGGTATCCAGTTATACTGAGTGAAATTAATATTAATACAAATGGTAATGTTGACCAAACAGCAAGGCTTTCAGGAGTGGCCACAGTTAACACCAAAGAAATATATGCAAATGCTCTTAAAACTTAAATCTTTTTTTAAAAGGACCAGCCACAATGAGAAGTTTAAATATATGCAGTAATAAATAATAAAAGAACATAAAAATACTATCTGTTTACAGTAAACACAAGAGTTTCAGTCACAGCAAATATTAAAAATAACAGCAATGGAAAGTTTCACACATTTATAGAAAAACAGTATTTAGCTAGTCCCATTATCTTTTCATAACTGATCTAGAGAATTACTGTTGCTACTTACTGAATAGAGCAAGGCAAGATGTGTGAGTGGTCCTTGTTGTCAGATCCAAGACAGAACACAGAATGCTGAGAGCAATGTCCTACTAATATCTAAATATTATTTCTGGCTTACAGAATGCCATTACACATATCTGGTCATCTGACTCTGTTTCCCATGCTATCACTAATACTAGAAGCTGCCAGGATTTTAGCACCTACATGTCAATAATACACACACAAGAGCATTGCTCAGAAGTGGTGCAGCTGCTGGAAGTCATAAAACCATAAAACCATTCCACTCTCCCTACAGGAGCTACTGTAGCATGGACATTACATCTCTAGCTCCCTTCAAAACTGTGGGATAACATCTTTATGGTTTAATCCATAAGGTAATTTAATTTCAAGAATATTTTTTCAAAGTCAGGTGGACTAACCTCATATCTTCCAGAATATGCTGTTACAATGTATACATTTAAACAGTTACAATAATGTATGTACATTTATTTTCTGTCTAGCGAGAAATACTGTTGATACATTTTAACACAAGCAACTTTACAAATAAATTTTTAAACACAAGCATCTGTACAAATCAGTTTGATACACAAATGACATATCATAAATTATAAAATTCCAGCTAGCTGTGCTGGCATAAGTTATACATTCACTGCCCTACTTCTCCTGGCATGGCTGGCAATACCCCCTATTGTTGCATAGGTAATGCCCACCTTTACACTGTGGGACTATTTGGTTTGAAATATTTACAGAAGGTACTAAATTTTAAATCTGACTTTTATCAGGTCATGCTGATAAGGTTTTGAATATTATGCATTATTATCCTCTGTTATCTAAAAAAAATGACATTCTAGATGGTCAATGAAAGTGTGTTGAAAATAGGGATTTCTTGGCACATCACCAGTTTGTGCTTCCTGCTCTGGATTTATACAGTGGACTATAACTGATCTTTAGTTGTTCATTTTTATTAAAATGCATAATGCAATTAAACAATGACAGTGTAAAGACATTCCTTGGGATCCACTGATGCATACACTAAGTGTATACATTTCTGAGCTGACTTAATTTTTATTTTCATACTGATGTTCTTGCAGCTTTAAATACTGAGATGGGTTCATAAAGGTTACCACAAAGAGAAGGCTACATGTACACTTAGTGTAATCTTTCTGAGTGACTAGAAAGCAAAAAATATGTGGTAGGGATATTCTTGAATACAGATCATGTACACTTGTGTAGGTGTTATTGAATCTGGCTGAGAAGCTTTATTTTGATATAGTTAAACTAGTAAACAAATGGTTAAAGTCTTTTACGCAGAGAAGCCTCACACTAAAATGTTTCATGAAATCTTTGACCTGAACTACTAATTTGTAGCAATTAAAGTAATACCATAGTGGTTTCTCTGCTTGTTACAGAATTTTACAAGGATTCTGGAGTACAGCTTATGCTTTAGTTTGATATACATAACAAATGAGAAAGGTGAAATTCCAGAAAACTAACTTAATACAAGAAATACTACAAAAAAGATGTTATAAAAGCATTTTTAGTTATAATATAGTTGTTCTTACAAATAGCTGATTTTTTTTACATTGTGTGTGTGTGTGTGTGTGTGTGTGTGTGTGTGCGCGTATGTGTGTGTGTGTGTGTGTGTGTGTGTGTGTGTGTGTGTGTGTGTGTGTGTGTGTGTTTGCGTGGGTCTAAATTGAAACACATATTTTCCCCTTCCTTCTTTTACATGTATAAACACAAGTCGGGCTATATCAAATAATGCCAAAATAACATTTTTACATTAATCTTATCAGCTGTCTTCTTTCTCAACTACTTCAAAATCCAGACAACACAATAAATGCCAGCATCCACGTGTACATATACTGTGATCATTTTCTTTTTGTCTGTGAAACTCCAATGATTCACTGTTTCTCTAGATCATAAGCTCCTACGCTGTGCTTTCTGTTCATTTGTCCTACATTATATAAATTCTAATTATTTAATTTCAGAATTACTCATTTTGCAGTCCTGTAACTTGATAGCATTACTTTTCTTTTTTCTGATTTCATTATGCAAAACTGTAATGTATAAAAATCAGTCAATCTGATTTTCTCTAAATATAATTCATAAAACAGAAATGAAACATTTTGCAGATTGTTCTGTACTTACAGAAGGCAGAGTGCGTAGGCCCCTTGCACTGACTCACTGTCTCGTACCAAAAAACTCCCATCTTTCCCAGCCTTTGCTAATAAATCTTCAGCTCTCACCCGGCTGATGTCCCGATGATACCATGGAGATGAGCACATTCTGTCCACGGACAAGTCTAACAGGTATCAGAGCCAGAAAAATGCAATTACAGATGTAACAGATACTTAAAAACAGCTGAAATAGTACCAGGACATTCACTTATCATCGTCAGCATACTAGTCAAAAGGATAACAGTCCAGAGGTAAAGTCATGAATTTCGTTTAAACAACACCTAAACGTGACCTTCCTAGTCACAGAGCACAATGTCTTCTGTCTGTTTAGAACTCGGGATCTAAGACATGTAAGTTGAGTTAAACATTCCAGCACAAACCGCAGAACTGGACTTTAGTAGAAAAATCATTTAGATCTGATCTTTCTGCTATATTAGACTTGTTTCATTTTGGCTTAAAACTTGGAGAATGTTTATATTTTGCAATTCTGTGTCAGCAACTTTCAGTTGCTTTTTTTTTCCAGTCTGGGAAAATATCAGATAACTGAAACAAACTCAGATTACCACACATCTGAGTGCTCGAAAACACATCATGCCAGGATAAACCTAAATATAAAATAAGAGAAGTGATTAGTAAATGTGCATACTAGTCTTAAGCAATAATTTGATGACTCAAATGGGAACTGTACAACTCGAAAACTATGTAACTTTTGTAGGCAAACTGAGGTAACAGATGGTGAGTGAGGAATGATGTGACAGGTTTAAATCCCATCCATGTATACAGATTTATTATATGCTATCAACTGGTTCACATACCTCTCTCTTCTTCTCTCTTTCTCTGTCATATTTCCACTTTCTATGAATTAAGGAATTGGAAAACTCATTTAATATGTACATGCACAACTATATGTACATGTATGAATAAGTACATACATTTGCATAAATGTAACTATATAAAACAGAATCAAAAAGGCTTGCATCATTTCTGGCTCACATGGACAGACATGCACATGTGTATATTCACCATGATATGTATGCATGTACATAAACACATATACAAGTACAGGCACACATAAACACAAGAATACATTCTGACTGATGAAAATAGATACACTGCAGTCATTCTCAACAGCATACTCGTATATGAGGACGCATGCACATCTGCATGTATTTGTAAATACAGAAGTATGCACACATAGCTGAACACAAAAAATACATGGTCTCAATCATACGCATACAAAGATCTATGCATTTGTCTGTATATAAGCTTATAAGAAAAAATATTCATATGTGATAAAGATAAAGACATATCAAGGTTTATATGTAGTTATATGTTTATAGAGACATACAGATCAATGTTTGCAACCTTGCATGTGGATATGCATGCACATACAAACCAACTCATAACATAGATGTGTATTTCAGCATGTCTTTGTCTGACAGCTACTACATGTACATAACAGACACACACACACACACACACACACACACACACACATACACACGCAACATGCACATGCTCTGGCACACAGATATACAAACGCATATACACTCCCACACAGATATACACACTGTGACACATGCTCAGTTAATTGCACATACGTTTTTCATATATATCTATATTCACGGTATATGTGTGCGCGTGTGTGTGTATATGTATATGTATGTATATATATATATATATATATATATATATATATATATATATATATATATATATATAAAATATATATGGGTGTATTACTAAAGTTGAAATATGCCAAACATCGACATGTAACATATGAATGCAAAAATGTTGAAAATGCCAACATTGACATGCAAGTATGCATGCACTGGGAAAAAGCCTTGGTGCATGCAAAATTTAAAGGAAAAAAAAATAAAAACTGTTTTTTGTTGGGAGATCAAGCTCCCCTGCTACACTTCCCATACCCACTAACTCTGAGATTGTGTGCACGCATACGTATGCACACACACACACACACACACACACACACACACACACACACACACACACACACACACCACACGCACGCACGCACGCACACACACACACACACACACACACACACACACACACACACACACACACACACACACACAGTAAGGGCATGTTCCTCAATTCCAGGAATTGTCAGATCTCAAACATCTGTTAACCAACTGCTTAGTTGATAATAAATGATCGACTAAACAGCGGTCAATGAAATACACATTCGATCCTGTGCAGGGGAATCCATATAGATACATGTATGTAGATATACATATACATATTCCTATACATACACATAAATAACTATTCAGGGAAGTAAAGTAATTGCTCTGGATGTAGTAGGAAAAATACAGGGCCTCTTCAAGGTAAATTAATAGTGCAAAGGGCTGATCCAAATAATGCTTGTCTGTGATTTTCATTTACCTAAAATGGTGAGTGGACTGTCCTCTCCCCTCCACTTCTGCTCATTCAGAGACAGGTTACCTTATGTAACAAAGTGGGCAAATACTTTTTTCCTCACCCTTGAAGAATTAGATTTTACAGCTTATTAGCTTGCTGTTGTTTGGGTCACACTGCTGCTTAGCAAGATGGAAAAACTAACTTGCAAACCAGATCTATGCTACTTTACATCCTGCAGTGATGCAAATCAGTTTGTATTAACCAAAGCATGCTGAAGAGCTTTGAATTCACATTTACTCTGCATTTTAACAGACACAACCTCATAGCACAGTTCAGTTTTGGACTGCTTTTCTTTTCTTTATTAAAAGTAATTCAGATTTTAGTTTGCAACTTATATTCTGTAAATTAAAAACACTTTTAATTTAGTTAGAAAAAAAAACATGTTTTCAGACAAATGTCAACAGCAGAATATGGGTCATCCCTCTCAATAGATTTTAAAATGAACCTGCTTCTGGTGAGACTTAGCTTCCTTAATGTACTTATTTTCATAAATAAAGTCAGCACAAATACTTGAAAAACTAAAGAAACTGATTCCCCCAACAGTTAGCTATTTGGGGGAAAGACAAAGAAAACAGAAAATGCAACACTTTCTCTCTCCATCATTCTTATCTGTCTTTCTCTCTCCCTCTGCATACACACACGTGCACATCAGTCACACTGAAATATATCAACGTGTTTAAAGGTGTGCTTGATAAAATGTGATAGAGTTAACAGCAATAAATTAGCACAGAAGTGCAGTGAGATAACATATAACAGCGATTCTGTTCAGTCTTCATTTTAACAGGCATATTACAAAGTAATCGTGCACTGTACACATTTGTAGCTATTGCAAAACTATACAGTGTCTGACAGATCCAAAACATGTCATGCTGATACGATTACAAAATCAAACCTTTCATGTTTTAAAAGTTTAACAAAAATAACAATCCAACAGTTCACCATAAAGATTATATCATGCACAAAAATGTTCTTACTGGGTTCACAGCAGCTTTGTCCCACATTTCTGAATATAAGTTCCTCTTTTATGATTGATTCTACTTAGCTTGTGAGGGTTGGAAAACTCATAAAACAATGATCTTTGTTAGGTCAAATGAAGTCTTCATTATTACTGCTCTGCGGTACAAGTGCTGAAGTTGCTCTGGTCAAGTATTTTAACATGGATGCTACTTTAAACAGAATGCAAAACTGTTAGGTTCCAGAGCTTAGGCTGATGCAGATGTAAACCTCAGACAGAAAACGTGCAGTTTCCTGTATCATTAACAGCCTTACCCAGTCTATCATCGAAAGTCCTCCAAATGTCAATGAGCTGCTAAAGCAGTAAACATCAATTTTCAGTTGATTGTATTGTTTCCTAAAATCTCTATGAAAAAGTCACACACCTCAGCTGAAGTCATGAGGTATAGCAGACTGCCAACCTGATGTGAGAAATGAGACTTGCTTCATGTCTGCTGATGAGGTCAGTTCTAAAACCACTTTGTTTCTACCCTTTCAATACGTCTCTGCTTTTCCCATTTCTGTCTGAATTATTATTTTCACAGTAGGCTGTTTCGGCTTTTCCTGTTGCTTTTTTAATTTCTCTCATTTTCTCATCTTAAGTAGTGAAAGAAAAGCTGTAGGAAATGTCAGCCTCTGTTGGGAAGTATTTGTATTGCAGACATTTACGTCTGCGCAGAAGTATTCAAGAAGAAAAGCTTTGACACTTCACACAGGAAAAAATCCTCTGTATTTATTCATAATGTTAACTTTGCTAGGTCAGGGTGAAACCAACAATTCCCATAACATCTATATCAAAATATTCAAACAAAGTGAGCTCCTCAAACCAACTGTTCCACATAGCTAGTGGGCAATCATCAGTCTTTTTGAAAGTTTATCAGCAACTCCTTTGGTAAACACATTCATATTATTCAGATTTCAGATAAAGTTTCACTCGGTCTTATTGTAAGAGTTCTACAGCAAGTTAAAAATATTTATAAAAGACAGCTTCTCTCAACCTGCTCCATCCTAACTTTCCTTATACTCTTCCTTATAAAACCCCTCTTTTTTTCTCTTATGTAAATATTTATAGTTAATTTTCTAATGTAATGACTTTTGATTTGCTGCTTCTCTGTACAAGAGATCAACTGTGAACTGTCCAGTTTTTAAAATACACAAAGTAATATTGTATCAAATATGCCATCATTACCCTGACTGCTTGTGTAAAGCATACATGGTCTAACAGAGATAATCTAAATTTTTGCTGAACTGTGTTCTCACTACCTCAAATAGCAAACAAATAAAATATTCATTTAAAGAACATCACATGTGACCTCCTAGGATGGATTCATCTGGGATGTGTAGCTTGGTCAGTTAGTATACAGATGCAGGTGGGGATTAGGATAAGGTGGAAATGGACACAGTAGAATGGGAAGACAAACAGAAAGTGGACAAATGGTTATTAAGAGGGTTAGACAATGCAGATGTTATAGAGAAGGACACAAAATGAAGGGAGCACTCATGACTGGGAATAAGGTCATGATGGCCATGGACAGCCTTTGATGTGTCATTTCCCATTCAAGCTGAGTGGGACATTACAGGAATCCATCACCATGTGATTTAATCAGTGTAGTTGGTGGTATGGACTTGATCTTCTCCTGGTTGCCTGATTGTAGGGGTTAGTGGATTGGATCCAACCAAATCCAGCAGTATCTCCATCTAGGCCATATATTTGGCCACTCCTCTCTTCACTGAAACCTCCACCATCTACTCCACATATGGCTGGATCACCTCAAATAATGCCGAGGATCCAAAACTTCCCTCTTATGAGGCACTCCCAACCCCATTGCACTCACGCACCTCAACAACAGCCTCAGCAGGAGAGGGACACAATGGCGGTACTTCCTGAATAAATTTATCATCTGAAACTGCACTGAGACTATAAAATAGGAAGGCAGCCATAAGTGAATCTAGCCTGACACAAGACTGAATATGGTTAGCCAACATGTCAGCACATTTGAGTAGTACCCTCAGACTCAGTTTTATCCCCTATATTTTTCTTCTATATTCATTAACAAATTCCCTACCACTATTACACAACTTCAGATAATTGTCTATACAGATATATGATTTACAGGGGTGGCTTCTCCTCAGTAAGCATTAAAAGTGATTTTGAACATCACCTACTTTTTGTGCACACCTGACTGCAAAGCCACCGTCTTATTCTAAACACACTCAAAAATTAAGCCATGCTCTTTGGAACTGACCACAAAGTATCAAAAATCCTACTTAACTGGTCTATCTAACTCTGCAATACAAATACCACACAGTGGAGTGCTTTGGATGTCTTTACCTTTGGTTAGATAGACCTCCAAGCTGTCAATTTCACATCCAAACTATGAAGACAAAATTTAATTGCCTACATTTCTGGACCAAAACAAAAGTGTCAGTTTCCATCCCCAAGTACCAGAGCAGCAACAGGTAAAGTGTTTTCCTTAATTAGAATACATCAAGCTTCTGATAGCCACTGCCTCTAAAAAGAATACATCTTCACTTTATGTCACCTCAGACAAGATGTGCAGATTCATTACTCTTTCTCCACTCAGGAGGCATCCCTGTTCCACTATATCCATGACCAGCATGAGTCCTACTTCACACACAACACATATTGCCCCAAGATCACTTCCATACAAACTTTCAACCTTGATCCATTCTTCTTCTACATCTAAAGATCACTTAAACCATTAACCTACAACATTCATATGCCACGAAGCATACTCAACTCTTTCCACCACTCCTTCTCAATTCTTGTCCCAAAAATATGTAATCAATCCTCTCTACAATTAGCTCCAACTCTCCTTTCAAAAGTTTCATGTTAAAATAAAAAAAAAAAAACTACCGAAGCAGTCAGAATGCACGTGCTTTTGAAATAATTTCACTTCATAACATTCATACCAACCCCTGTAACCTCTCCTTCTTATGACCCCCTGAAATATACATATACAAGGCTGTAGAGAGTATGGCTAATACCTGGACACACCTGTCCCACCTCCTCATCCCCCTCCCTCTTACGTTCTACATAAACAGTATTCTCTACCATGCCTACACCTGCCATTACAGTACTTTCTTCCCCTTTGCTCACTTATCAAATGGCTTTCCTTAACATATGTACACAGTCAAATTTCTAAACTATGTTTGTAAATAAACTCAATATAAGGACACTATGTATTAGGGATATTTTTTCATACTATACATTTTGTACTCTGTTTTACATGATTACTGCTTAATTTTCATATCTGTACAGTTACTGTGTATATTTGTCAGTATGTATCCCCAAGGTGAACTTGAAAAATGCTCCTTTGAGATCAGCATTCTACCCTGGTTAACAAATTTGAAATAAAAAAAATAAATAAGTAAAAATAAAAATATTTGCTTTACCCTATTGTATACCTATTTGTTTGTAAATCTGTTGTATGCATTCCTATATCTATTCCTACAGCTACTGCTATCATATGGCACCCCCCCACAGCCCTCAGTTTGATCCCACTATAGTCTAAGTAGGTTACCCCTTTGCCTACCATTCTCCTTGTTCCAACACAATACAGTTTATAGCTCTGTGTCATGTGATCATCATCATCATCATCATCACTGATGCTCTAGCAGTTGGCTTAGAGGACTAATGAGCTGTTAAAAAGCTGTTTCCTGTGGTCCAGAGGTGCAAGGTTTGAGTCCTTCAGCCTCAATTGCCCAACTGTGTAAGTCTGAACAAGTCACTTAACCAGACACTGCTCCAGGGCTGAGTGCAAAACAGGTATATAGAGATCATTGCTTTACCTCAGAAAACAAGCAAACAAATCAAAGACATCTGCATGTCTAGAAACAAGGTGAATGCAAGAAGCCAGGCAAGTTCAACCCTGCTGAAAATGATGTCCTATTATAAGCATTTAGGACACATGGATGGTACCTTTATGTGAGAAGGGGAACATACCAGCCTTTATGTGCCAGATGGCAGACAGTGGTCTATGACATATATGCAATGTGAGGACAAAATTGCATGTTTTCTATAACAGTTGTGTCCCTTCATGACTTTTACATCATGGAGAGACACAATGCCAAGGTAAAGGTATACTCTACAGCAGGTGAGTGATCATCGGTGGTGAGCGACTGGGAGCAGCAAGCTGAAAGATTCAGAGTTGTTTCTGGAGACACTGCAGGGGGCACTATTTCTGAGATTACTCCTGGAAGAATGGACACTAAAATCAGGATGGACCCCCCACACACACACACACAAACACATCATAGTGAGTGATGCACCAGGTTAGTAACTCTTACACCAGATTACTATAAAGTTGGTTGCACTGCATAAAGCCACTATAGGAAGACTACAGCAACTGTTGGCTTTGGAATGTTTAAGATATATCAGGTACATAGCCATATCAGGATGGCAACAGAGGTAGATTGGGTTTATGCTATACATCTTACATGAACACTCTTTGAGAGAATATTACACAGGCGTGGTATCAGTACAGTTATTCGTGGTCATTCTAGTGTTTCTTTTGTTGAGTCTTTACAGGATACAGCATTGTTGTAGTGACACTTGTAGAGTCTTGGGCATGAAAACTGGATGATTTTTGGCACCTGAGCAGGTATGGATGATAATGAAGGCACACAGATAACTGAGTCACAATCTTAAAACACAGTGGCAAAGTCTGCCTCCATACATGGTGCACATTCACCCACAGTATAGGCTGAAAGTGTGGCCTCACTGTCACGAGTGTGTGGCTGTACAGTGACAGGACTCACCACCCTTACTGACGGAGGGATCCCATTGATTCTAGCCACCAGCAAAGTTCATTTTATGGTGGAAGCAGCAGGTAAGCACACTGCATTTAACATGGGTATACCCACAATTTCACATCCTAACAGCGGTGCCTAGTGCAGTCTCATATCATATTTGGGCCTTGACATGCAGGCGCACTCATGATCAATCAGCAGATGCGCTGCATTACCTTTCAGGCATAATCTACTTCAACACAGTCCAGCATAGACCTCATTGCTGTTGATGGTCTTATGAGGTCTTTGGTAGCACTCAACATCCAGTTCCACGAAAAGGATTGCCAATGCCAGAATCACTATATTCACTAAAAGTGCTGTCCATTTCCTAGTGAAATAAGTTAGAATAGCAGGTGCATTTCACAGAAATGCAGTGGTACCTCAACCATGTTGAAGGAAGAAATTATCTTTGACAGATTATCCATCATACTGGGACTCATATCCCTATATCTAATCACAGTCACATAGTGGGACCCAAACCCATCACAGGAAGAAATTGCCTATGACACAGAATATGTATCACCTTAACACCTCCATTTCAGACTCCTGTGAGATGCCCCTCATTAAGTGTCTATAGACAGATGTGTCATCGTATCCCTGGGCACCCGTGGACTTGATGGCAACCATGACCAACTTCACGCTCCTTCTTGTGTGGTAGCTGTGGGAGTTTCTAATGCACAGTGTAATCTGACCATACACTGAGCAGTACACCCTAATATTTACATTGCATATACGTTGCTTGGTCACATTTATGTTTATCTGTGTGTGCTTCCATGAGTATGAGACCACGCTGTCACTGTGCACTTGTCAGGGCACACAAGACTGCACTAGATATCTTCTTTTTGTCTGCACTGCCATGTGCTGTGTCAATGTCTGTGGCTGGTTGTTGTTATTCCATCACACATGGGCTGTGATGTTGTCGGCTTGTGCATGTGTGGTATTTCACTAGTGTTTGGCCAGACTTTGTGAGTTCTATACAGGTGTCATAAGCTAGCATTGTAACAGGTAACCAGCATCACCTACAAGTGAGTATTCACATGAGAGATTTCTACATTTGGACACTTTAAAATTGTATCCATGTAAACTAAGATTAGCAACACTGCCTGCACTTACCAACTCCATGGTCCTGTTTAATTTCAGTATGCAGGAAGCACAGATGTGGCTTACATGAGTGCAACACATGTGAATCCTATAAACTGCCTGGGTGTCTTCCTTTTTAATTTCTCCAGGTCTTTTGGGTTTCTAATGCCATGACGGGAATGGACCCCATTCCTAAGTCAAAGTATGACTAAAGTTCATGAAATTAGTATTGTTTCAATCTTGGATGTCAGCCAGTAGTGCTCTTCCCAGCACCTGCAATGTGCCCAGTAATGACTCCTTCTGCAGTTCGTATGGAGTTATATGTATTGGTAACATATCCAAATATGATTGTAAATTCTTTTTTATAAGACCCCGTTGCTCCTACTACTACTGGAACTGTATGAGTATCTTTCTTCCACATTGCTCTTGTTTCTGCCTGCACATCCTGATATTTTATGACGTTGCGTCTCTGTAGTCACTGGGTGAGGCAATTTCATTGATTAATGCTACTTTCTTGTTCTTTTCTTGGACCACTATATCCAGTTTTATAGCATCTATCTTTTGGACTTCAATAGCATAATGTTTGCACAATCCCCAGTGCAATAGTCTCACCACATTATTATGCCTTTCAGTTACAGTCCTTCTGCCATTAGTGTGTCGCAACCAGCAACAAGGTGAGTAACCGTTTCCAATTCAATTTTACAAAACCTACATTTGTCTGTTTCTCCCACATGCTCAATGGACTTTGTAAACCAGCATGTACGTAGCCCACTATCTTGGGCTGCCAATATTAACCTTTCATTTCTTGGTTTGAATTTGCCTCTCTTTAACCATTCCTGCATTCATTCCTGATCAACATGAGGTTCTTCCAGAAGTTTTCTATACTTGCAACTATATTTATGTTTTTTCCACATTTCTTGCCTTCTCATCTGGTCCTTCACCTTATATTCTTTCTTTTGTTTTTTGGCACATTCAGTTGCTGCCTGTTTTTTATCTACTTCTGGTTTGATTTCCATTCCTGCTTGACGTCAATATGCTTCTGCTAAATTAAGCAGAGAAGCCATCTTAGATTTATTCTCCTCATGTTTCAAAACTTTCACTACATTTGGATTTTGTGAGGTCAGTAGATATGTGTGGAATCCCATGATTGCAGATCTATACATGTAATCAATTTCAAGGAGACCCATCCCTCCTTCAGAACTGGGAATATATAATCTTGTTATACACTGATTTTTATAAATCATTTGGTGAGCATGAAGCATCTTTCTTGTTTTAATATCCAGTCTATCCAACACTTTTTGGGGCCAGTCAATCACTCCAAAACTGTAAGTTAGGACAGGAAGAGCAAATTGATTTATAGCATGGATCTTGTTCCTAGATGTCAGTGATGTTCTCAAGATTAAGTTAAGTCTTCTAAAGTATTCTTTACTGAGTTTTATTTGCATTTGTTCATGTTTTATTGCTGATCCTTCATCAATTCCCAAGTATTTATAAACTCCCTCTTGCTAAAGTTTTTTATATCACATTATTGTCCCAAACTGATGTTTTCCTGGTGCTGCAGTTTTCCTGCTTTAAAGGTTGCTTTTGCACATTTATCAAGACCAAATGACATTCTAATATCATCTGAAAAAGTTTGACAACCTGCAGCTGTGCTTTCAGTTACCCATCTGATGAGCTATACAGTTTTAAAATCATCGACAAAGAGAAGATGCAAAGTCATTAGACTGTTTTCTAGGAGCCAAATTATTGCCATGGCCTAAGCTATTATGTAAACAGTTTAATGGATTAATGGCAAGGCAGAATAGCAGAGGTGACAGAGAGTCACTCTATAATATCCCCCTTTGAATTTTTATCCTTGGGATATCAATCTGTCATTTATCATGGCTTAATTGCAAAGTGGTCTGCCATTGTTTCATGATTACTGTAATGTAGTCAATCAGTGTAGGGTGTACTTATACATTTTTAAGCACTCCTTTATATATGAACGTGGGATACTATCAAATGCTTTTTTTGTAGTCAATCCTTGCCAAACTTAGATTCTTCCCATTTTTACAGTTCTGCACTCTAACTTTATTTAACAACAAATGATCCTTTGCTCCATATGACTTTCTTTTATTGCCCTTTTGTTCTACATCCATAATTGAGTTTTCTTCTAAATGACTATAAACTTTGTCGGTGTCAATTCTCTTGTATAGTTTATACATCATTGGAAGGCAAGTTATTGGTCTATAATTTTTAGGGGAGCTTGCAGGTTCACTCTTAAGTAAGAGCATTGTTTTGCTTGTTGTTAGCCGGTATGGTGCCTGTTCAGGATACCAGTATAAATAATTCTTACTCATGGTTAAATCCTCGTGCAAAGATGTTAATACTTTCAATCAAAAGTCAGGTACTGCGTCTGAGCCTAGGGTTTTCCAGTTAGAGGCTTTTCTTAACTTTGTTTCAATTTCTCTGGCTGTTACTTCATTCCATTTCATATCCTGTACCTTTAAACTTCTTATTCTTTCTTTTACTTTTCTATCCATTTAGCATCTTTATTATGTTCCACAGGATCTTCATAAATAATTATCCAAAATGTATCAACTTCCTCCTTTTTTGGCGGTCTTTCAATTCCTTTTACCTTATTTCCCAGTTCTCTGTAAAACTTTTTTGGGTCATCAATAAATTCCTTATTTTGTACTTTTCCCTTATATTTATCTGTGTATCTTCTACGTTTTACTGCCTGTGTTGAAATTTTTAGTTATTTGCGATAGTGCATTATAGATCCTGGTCTGTTCTAATACTGTGCATTGTTTTAATCATATCTTTCTTAGTATTTTTGTTGCTCTATTCCCTCTTCTATAATCTTCTAACAGTGACACTTCTTGTCTTAATTGCTTTATAGTGTTCTCTATTCGATATTTCTATGATGGTATTCAATTTCTCCCCTTCCATTCCCTCACTATCCTATGATCTTGTGATAGAACTTTATCAGTTATTAATTTAGCTGCACAGTAACATATCCTGTTTACTTCTGTTATATCACATGGATCTCTATGGATAGTCCTAATTACTGTAGTCATTTGTTTTATCAGACTTCTTACTTTTTGGGTTTTATTGACCTTCTGCAGTCTATTTCTCTCATTGACCTTAATATATCTATCCATGTCTATTAAATCAAGCAACTCTTCTTTTAACTCATTTTCTTCCATACTGAGGGTATATCCCTTGTTTTCCATTTCCTGAGGGTATTCTATAGAAAGCTCTATAGCATCTTCCTGTGGCACATTCTCTTCAATTTCATCCTGTGTCATCTGTTGCTTTGTCATATGGGAACTCACTGCCCTGTCACTCCTCAACATTGACTGCATCAGAGTTTCCACAGTTTCCTGTTCCTTTCCTTGCTGTCTAGCTTCAAGTGAATGTTTATACTTGTTTCCTGTGGAAGGCTCCAAAATATCTTGATATGGCACATGGCCAATTGCTTCCTGTTCCACTGGTTTCCCCTTAATTTGGATATCCATTGCTCTATCCTGGTGTGGTGCTTTCTGCATTTGATTTTCTACACTAAATCCTTGTCTTTGCAGCTGCTCCATAACCTCAATTTCTATTTCTTTGACTTCTCCATTACTAATCTCTTTCTCTACTTTTCCTCTTAGTCTCCTTATTTTTTGTATTGTAAAATTTTCCATATCTGGATTCCTTTGCCTGTATTTCTCTTCATATATCTTTGGTACTATTCTTTTTGTATTGGTTAGTTTTGCTTTCTCCTTTGCATAAATATTACACCATATTAAATCTCTTTTCCTTTCCCATGTCCATATTTCTTCTTCACATGTCTCCTGATCTTCTTGCTTTTCCTTATTCTGTGTACTCACTCCATCATGCTGTGATGTAGTCTGTGTGAGATCTTCTACATTAAATCCTTCACTTCGCAGGCACTCCATAACTTCAACTTCTACTTCTTTAACTTCTGCTTTACTAATCTTCTTTTCCACATTACATCTTTGTGATATTATTTTTATTGTGAAATTTTCCATATCTGGATGCTTTTGCCTGTATTTCTCTTCAAATATCTTTGAGACTGCCTTCTCTATATTAGTTAACTTGGCTTTCTCATTTGAATAAATATTACACACTATTAAATATCTCTTCCTTTCCCGTATCCACATTTCTTCTTCACATGTCTCCTGATCTTCTTGCTTTTCCTTATTCTGTGTACTCACTCCATCATGCTGTGATGTAGTCTGTGTTATATCTTCTACATTAAATCCTTCACTTCGCAGGCACTCCATAACTTCAACTTCTACTTCTTTAACTTCTGCTTTACTAATCTTCGTTTCCACATTACATCTTTGTGATATTATTTTTATTGTGAAATTTTCCATATCTGGATGCTTTTGCCTGTATTTCTCTTCAAATATCTTTGAGACTGCCTTCTCTATATTAGTTAACTTGGCTTTCTCATTTGAATAAATATTGCACCATATCAAATCTCTCTTTCTTTCCCATGTCCATATTTCTTTTTTATATTTTTCAAATATCTCTAGGTTTTGTTGTTTATATTTTCTCACTTCCTCAGATGCTTCTTTTTCCAAACAGATCAAAGTTTCTTGATCTATATACTGTTTTTCAAAAATCTGTTGTATTCATGAACAAAAATTTTTATTTGAAGCTTCTGACAGTTTTTCTTGCGGAAGTATTTTTCTTTCCTTTAATTTCTCTCTTAATCATTTTGTATATCTTGTGTCTGGAAATTCTGGGTTTTTACATAATAGTAACAATACATAATTTCTTTCTTATCCTCAATAGTCCACTCTATTGTCTTTATGGCTCTTCTTCAGACAATCAATTTTTGTGATTTTTGTGGACTGCTACTTCCTTCTACAACAGGAGGGCCATCTTCCCCCTGGGCCTGGCCTGGCCCCATTGTAGGATTGTTTCCATACATTGAGGATTCCACACTGTCATTTTTCCCAGTCCTAAGATCAGTGCACCTACCAGGATTGGGCACTTTTTTATTCTGGGTCTTGTGCACCCAGCTATCTTTTTTTGTTTTTGACTTACTTCTGTCCATGATACATGCTATATAAATACAGTCTATATAACAGTGTCACCTTGGTGAGATTTTGTGAAAAACAGGGTCCACCTTGTGAAGGTACTCATCAAGACTTGAGAATTAATTCAGTTTCAGCATTACTACTCTCCTTTGCTTGCTGGCTTTTCATCTCTCCATTAGGAACCCTGGGTGCTGTGTGACCACAGTTATGATCCCACATGTTCATAGGTTCATAGCTTCATAGAGTAGTACTAGGCTAACTGCCCTCGCAAGCCATTTTAAGCCTAGCCAATTATCCCTTGTGAGACTCAAACCCTGCACCTTGTGTTTGTAAGGCAAACACCTTAACTATTTGGCCACCCTCCCAACCCTTGTCACACACTACCTGGCAGGGCATTCACTGCTAGCCATTCCTGCTGACAAACTGTTATCAATGTGGTTTAGGTTGGACCTTTAATACAACTTATGTGCAATCTATAGCACCCAATGTTCCATGGAGACAGGCAGTACTGTAGAAGACACTCTGTTGTGGTGTGCTAGGGAAGTGCGCATGATGCTCCACTTATACAAGCATTATAGATTTGTAGCGAGTTACTAGGCATGCATTCCAGAAGACCATTAATGAGCTGAGCCCATCTTTCCAGCTGCCCCAAAACATTGTCTGGTTACCTGCCTTGCTCATGGCCACACAGCAGGCAAAGGAAGGTTAAAGGAATCAAACCTTGTACCACTGGAAGTAGCTCAATAACTGTCCTCTGCACTAAATGCCAGGTCATCTTCCAAGTTACAGGTGAACAATGTAATATATTTAGATGTTGTTCATCATATGATGATCTTTCAATAAACGGCGTATCTGACTGAATACTTCATAAGTTGCATATACTATATTTGCATCCCTGGCTCACATGCTCTTCAAAATTTCAATATTTTCTATTGCAAAGCAAAAGAAAAAAAATCAACTGGCTATCTTTAGATTGAAAAAGTGTTATTATTTTTTTAAACACGAAATGATGACAGAAACTAAACATACCAAATACTTTGATGAGTATTTTAGAGACAGAAGTCTGCAACATACCCATCATGTTCCAAGTGGACTTTGAAAGGTCCCCATTGCTAGAATGTAGTTATACATCCCTTGGTTGATTCCATGTATGGGTAACAAATGTTGACCAAAACCAGTACAATCCTCCACTCAACACTAAAACAATCAACAAGCTCTTGATTAATGAAACTGTTCTTAATTCAACCACTGACTACAATTTACCTTAGTGCTGGATGGCATCCAGCCCATATTGGTGGAAAGCGGCAGAAGTAACAGGTTATAGTTTGCTGCTACATGATGGCTGATTTAACTCTGTGCATTATTTTCTGACAAAGGTACTTTCCCCTTTATAGTCATGTGCAACCTGTATACTCAGATGACTATGAATTGTGACTATGTCTATCTTGCATATCATCAGGAGCTCATGTTCCTACTTTATTTCATTTGCATGTCGTTATGCATTCATCTGCATTACATCCTCAGTTATACATTTGACCTCACTGCACTATAGCACAACATTAGACTGTTAATCCCTACTGGTCTGCATCACTCTACATATGGCCAAATCCAGTAACAGTGTGCATTACATGCAATGCAACTTGTCTATGAATCTTGGCCTAGGTTTATATATATATATATTTTTTTTTACACAAATGATACTTCAATTACTTCAAACTTCAAACAGACAGCTGTGAAGACAGAGTCAGAGTGGACTTGAAATTTGTAGTTAAGTACTATGTGGTCTGAGTTCATAGGTTCATAGGTGTTTACTAGGCTAATGACCACAAGGGCCTTTTTAAGCCTAGCTATGCATCCCCCACATCTCTGACAAGTTCTGATAACCTTAATAAGTGGAAGCATGGGCCTGAAAGATGGAACCATTTACAGGTTACCTGTGTCCATTAGAGACATAGGTGCCAAACCAGGGGTGAATTAGTCAGTATATTGCAGATGTCAGTAGGATCTGTTTTTCTATGAGTTGCTGATGTGTATTCCTTTATTCATTCATTAGGATGTGTATATTTTATTACTATGACTTTGTATTTATAGCTTGTAAGGGCATGTAGCAAACTATTATTTTGACAGGATACTGGCACATATAAGACACACCGAAATATAGATGATGGTAGATGTGAAATACGGGAATTATGCAAGGCCCAAATATCTGATAACTAATCTCATGATACTTTCTTTAAGAATCTGTCTGCCTTAATCGTGCATCATTGTGCCTATTGCACTTTTGCTGATATTCACTACAGGTCAGCACACAGTCAAGTATACATCCAGAAATACAAATTTTATACTGGGTTTGTCACAAGCTTCTACCTATCTGTTCAGGTGGCAAACCAAGTATGCCACTTTCTAAATAACTAGGTGGTAGTGTAACCTCATGTAGCCTTAGGGTGAGGGCACTGCACAGGACAGACTGTGTATAGAGCTTAATTTTTAAACAAATGTCTAGATGACAGCAGTTAGGTAGAGTACCTGCCAATCGAAGAACACAGTATATGAACAGATTTTATATTTCACCACTGCATACTTGCCCTAATGTCTTCTGTGAAGTTTTCAGCAAACATGCCTGTGGCATTGAGTACTATATCAAAGTGTGGTTCACAGCATCATTTAGAAGTCAACTATTGAAGCAGCCGATACTTGTTACTGTCTTATCTTGCTGTGTCATGTTTTGACATTTGTTGAGCATATGGACATGGATCAAGGTGTATTTGTGAAGGAGAAATACAAAGGCTATTTGTGTTATAAAACAATACTGCTTTTATGCCATATTGTACCAGTTTTTGGTTCTGTCCATATCACACTGAGATCATGTGCCAGGGCTACAGTGACTAGGCTGTTTCTCATGTTATGTAGAAAAACACGATATGGATTATTCATAGGTTCATAGCTGTTTACTCAGCTAATTACCACAAGGGCCTTTTTAAGCCTAGTCATGCATCCCAATTCTTTGACAAGTTCTGATACCCTTAATAAGTGTAAGCATGGGCCTAATAGATGGAACCATTTATAGGTTACCTGTGTCCATTAGAAACATATGTGCCAAACCAGGGATGAATTTCCAGTTTCCCATCCAATTGTTCAAATTACACTTCAACTGGATTAGGGAGGAACTCTGCTTCACATGGATGGGGAGCCTGTTCCATAGACAGGGTAGTCTCTGGGATACATACCTATCTATCCAGGAGGTCCTATTTATATCACAGGGAAGGTTTAAGTCTTTAGAATGAGTAATTCTGGTGCTGTTTGTTTCAGAGTGGGGTCTGATAATGCCCTGTATGCCAGGCATAGATCTCCCCTCAAAAGCTTGTAGGAGACAAAATACAGGAATAGGGCCTTGAGGCAGTCTGCATAGGACATTTTACTTACACCCTGTATTCTTTTAAAGACAAACCTCTGTTTACATTCCAATTGTTGAATATGCCTGTTTAGGTACATACCAAAGGGGGCATTGTACTCAATGATAGGTCTGATGAATACCGAATACAGTGAAACAATGATGCCTTGGACTTAGATGCCATACCTTTGTTTATAAGTTGTGCAACATAAAATTATTCCTCAGCACTGTAGACACATGTGATGGTCAAAAGCTAGATTTCTATCTGTGTGTGTCCCTAAGTCCTTGACTACTGGGTCAACTCTAAGGGGTGTGTTGTTAATACGATAGTTACCAGGGATGGATGACTTCCCAAAGGATACTATTATGCATTTCTTGGCATTTAGTTTTAGTCCATGGCTCTGACACCAGTTGTTTGTCTGTGTCAGCCCCTCCTGGAAAACTTTTGTGTGAGTGTGAGATTCATGACAGCTCATAATTTGCAATCATCTGAAAATTCAGTCAGCCAGAGACCATTGACATTGGCCTAGACTTCTGAAAATATTAATTGAATATACTACTAAACAATTGTAATGTCATTCACATGCATCACCTATGTTGCACTTTGCACATGTTAAGTATATTGCCATGTCTGCAGACATCACCTGCAGTTCAAGGAGTGACAGGAATGTCCCTGTTGCCATGACATTTAGTGCTACGATTATGTGAATCTCCAGAAGCATTGCTCTGTCCAGTGCTGGGAGTATCCATGGCTCCATGCTGTACTGATCCATCACTACTGGACACTGCAGGATGGTCCTGTATTTCCTGTCTTGGATATTATGTGCTGACTAAGAAGAGAGCAGTAATGTCTCCATAACAAGCCCAGCTTTCTATGCTGACGTACAGAATGTTTACTTGGTCCTTTTGTCTGTGATACCATACTACAAACAATGTCTCAATGGTCACTGTGATTGTTTAATGCTTGCCTGCCTGCAGAGTGAGATGCTTGCCTGCAGAGTGAGTACAAATTTATTTTTTGTGCCGTAGCCTTTCTCCCTGCTGTTACTTTATATCTCCCTAATGTTGTGTTCCTGCACACTGAATTATGACAACTTTCATGTACACATTGTTTAGTCTGTGCAGTTATGAAGTCATTTGAATTAGCTATTTGGTTGCAGTACTCAAGATATTAGCAGTATGTTCTCCTTGCTGTGCAGTTTTTGTTGAATCAATTCATGTAAGCTGCTTTTTGTTATGGTATTGGGTCATTGTTCGATCCATTTCTTAAAAGAATAGTGGTAACTTTTACCAAATGACTTGCAATAGATTGTTATTTCTTAAAATTCACTAAAGATGACTTGCCCTGTTTCTGTTTTCTATTTTGTTGTCTGTTGAACAGTATGATTTCAATTTCCACCAATAGAGCCTGGCCTGAAGTTTATTGTGACAAAATGGCAGTGGGTCATTTATTGAAGCATCAATAAAATTATGTTTCACTCACTCACTCACTCAACCAATGTTATGACTTGGCACAAAAGTTTAAAGGGGGAACCTATTAAGGACATCTCAGATTTTAGAAATAATGACAGCCAGAGCTGAAAAATTTACATTTCATGATTAATAGATATGAATTATGTATCAGAAAGCAGCTCATTCCAACACTTTAGAAACACGTAGTCTTAGGATTCTATGTTCTTGAGAAATACTTACAAAACCCACACACCCCAGAACGTGTTGCTGCATATAAATGATACAGGCAGCCCTTTTCATTGCAATTGTTAAAATATGATCTGCAAAAATAATTACAGTATCATAAAGCCTTTAGTATAGTACATTGCAGTTTTCACAGCTGACACTTATGAGAAGTAATATCTTAGATTGTGTAATAGCCACTTTAGGGTAAAAATTTGTTTACCAGATGTCTTTCACCTTAAAACCTTTTTTACGAAATATATGGGTTAAAAGACCTTATTTCAGACACACTTTATAAATAACATGGAACGATTCTTCCTGGCAGTAAGTAGCTAAACTCAACAAGGTACACTAATGGCAGCTGTTTATCAGAATTCTGAATTGATAGATGCATGTACCTCATATGGAGATGAGGCTACAAATTCAAGTGAAGTAAAACAGGTAGCACAAAACACTAAAATACTGAGTTAAATGCGACCTCTAAAACTTGAGTGTGTGTGTGTGTGTGTGTGTGTGTGTGTGTGTGTGTGTGTGTGTGTGTGTGTGTGTGCGTGTGTGCATGTGTGTGCGTGTGTGTGTGTGTGTGTGTGTGTGTGTGTGTGTGTGTGTGTGTGTGTGTGTGTGTGTGTGTGTGTGTGTTTGCATGTCTTGTAATACTCAAGTTACTGTATAATTTTTGCTTGACCTAAGGGATAATCAAGGTTACAGTAGGATAAGAACCCTGTTCTTTCAGCTAATTCCAGATAAGGCAAGACCATCTGTCTGTGGAGGGCTAATTAATGATGGCAGGGAATGGATAAAAGAATTGCAGCTAAAGGTCAGGAGAAAAAGCAGATGGGTCAGGATATAAAATTCTAGTAGAGGTACTTACTACAGCTTTGGTTGAGATCAGGGTGACAAGTGTCAGGCAAATCACATAGGCATGTGTATCCCTACAGTAATGCTATTGTTTTATGGAGAGGGCTGTTGTGATAATATATGGGGGTCAATTTAGCAATAATGGAAAAATTCAAAAGGTCATGGGACAGATATGTCAGTTTATGTAATTAAAATTTGACATCAAAGGATTAAAGAAAAAAATAAACAAGATTTCTAAATGTCAGGGACGGAAGCAGAATGTCATCGGGTAAACAAGCTGCCTTCCTGACACAAAGGTAAAGACTATTCCAAAGCTGCCAAGTCAAGTCACAGTAGATTAGGTCGTTTTAAAATGGAGGCACAGTAATCTATAATTTAAAACAAAAGTACATGTTAAAATGAGTCACAAGCTATATCATGGAGACCTGGGGATGGTTCTATAAATCAGTTGTAGTTCATTACTTCATTTCTTTAACTCAAAATTGAGGAAGTGGTGTGCATTCTAGATGGATGTAGGATAATTTGTTGTATCCCTACTTCATCAAAAGCTACACTCATTGGCCAGTGCCATGGCAGAAAGAGAGAAAGCCTTGACTACTGTTCTGGTGACCTCTGGTGACCTGGGTTTGATTACTGGCTTGGACATTTGTGATTCTGGCAGATGATGATGGGCATGCTTGTCCCGGGAAGGGGGGGGGGTGTTTGCATATGGCATATAGAGTAGTAAGAGCTCCCTGGTGGAAGCCAGGGAAACAAATGCAGGGTAATTCCTGAGGGGGGATGGGTAGGCTTGCCAATATTAGCTCATTGCGGAAGTGGGGAGCATATCGAAACAGTCTACCCATTCCATTTTCTACTTCCAATGTGTTACTGGGGCTCATGTGGGGCTGGTCCAGTAATACAAAACCACTCCCAGCAGCAATATGACATGGACCTCTGACACCCTGATCTTCTCACCAGCCCCAGCCATTATTCAGAGCTACTCCTGAGCAGGTCAGAAGGTATAGTCAGGCAGTAAGTAAGCATAAAAATTACACTCATCAAAAGTGCCTCCTCCTCCCAAAGCAGTAGAAGAAAAAAAATAGTTTTGCAGGGAGCTGCATCCCCACCTTATTTAAATATAACAATGCCAGGATTAGATCAACATTATGGAAAGAAGAAACATTTGATGAGTTTTTCTTTTTAATGAGTGGGAATATGACAGGGTGATGAGCATAATCTAAGGCAAGACCTCTACATCAAAATATACATAAAGAGGTTCAGCAAAATAATTGTGAGTTACTATTAGCTTTTCAAAGTAAAATTAGACAACCAACATCTGAACAAAATAATGACCCCATGAATGGAACATAATATGATTTCCTAATAGTAAAGTGGACTTAGAACAAAGGCAAACAAACTTTGTTTTCCTGTGATGGGACAGCCCTCCATTCTTTTAAAGTTCCCAATATATTCTCGGCTTTACTGCAAGTAGCCAATAAGCCAATGAATAATCATGCAGGATAACCCCGAACAACAGTGTTGTTTCCTACAGAGGCATATCTCACTACAATAAATTCACTCAGGAAAACAGGAATGTCAATAGACCTTCTTCTCTTGCTCTATTTCTCTCTCTCAATGCTCTGTCTCTCCCAGAGCTGTCTGTATATGTCTGTCTATCTCCTGGACCTCTGGTCTGCAAAGCAAAAAGCTGAAACTTTTGCTTCCTTTTTTTTTATCGGGCATGGTTCACACCCAGACTCAGCTGAAGTCTAGCTGTATGTTTCAACAAAAACATAATCATATGTGTCAAACACTTTTCACCTAGAGACTTCTCTGAAACCATTAGTTTCATACCTATGACTTTTGCCACTTTCACAGTAGGAACCACTGACATCTTGGTTTCCTGTGTACAATATGGATCACTGACCCCTTGTTAAGAACCATTACCTCTACAATCTCCATAAACATTGCAGGTTACACTCATTCTTGAAATATCAGGGATATCATGGACAATGGCATTTGTTTTTACATTTTCTTTAGGTCTTTTACCTTAATCTGTGATTCAAATACTGATTCATTTGAAAATTGAAATTGTGCTAAAAATGAAATAGTGTTTTCCGTTTATTATGCTATGTAATATTTGACCAGCCTTTAATTAATTTTGCATAAAGTTATAGAACACTTGTCGCTCCTCATTACACATCCCTTTGTTCACTCCCTCCAACCTCTGTTTATAACCCTTGTTCCCGATAGAGTACTTCATATTCTTTTGACACGGCATTAGAGCATGCTCAGGTGAACGTATGTCATCTTTAATGTTATTTTATAACTCTAATATTTCTTTTTCTTGTATACACTTGGTCAAAGTCACACACCTTTCTGTTAAGGACTTTTTACTTGCATTATGCAAAGCCTATCTTTTTGTTTTCCAGTGTTTGGTTTTATTCTCTGTGTCTGTGAAATGTACCTTTAAATGTTTACTTCATTTTGCTCATATTCTACACTGATTCATTTTCTTTTTTCTGGCTCTTCTACTTGTTTGTAACCTCAGGTACAGTACTTTCAAGATGTTTGTTTGGCTCATTTTTATCAAATTGCATTCAGTTTACAGTGATTTGAATTCTGTGTTTCCATTTGTGTTAGTCAGTTCTTGGCATGCACTGTATGTAATCTTAGACAAGTACTTCCCACTCAGTAATCTGTTGTACAGACTTACAATTTTATTTTCATTTTTTTAATTTCTTTTAGTTTAGCAAGTAGTCCTTGCACTAGCAGATCATTACAACTTTGTGGTGATAGCAGGAGATCTTCATGTTCTAAATGTGGACTGGGGCTCCTGTACTTGGTAACAGTGCCATTAATTCCATAATTACGACTAGTGTAGAACTAGGATATTCACGGATTGTACTAAACCTACCAGAAATTATAAAAGTTTGGATGTTGCCTGGATTAATGATATTACAATAGCTAGTGAATATTAATTGGAACCAAAACTACATGGATTGCATCATCTATGTATAGCCTAACAGGTATGTACAATAAAAAAGTCAAGGAAGGCATTCTATCATACAGATTATCCAGTTATAATTAAGGAACTGGTACCTTGGAAATAGCAGGAGATTATGATTTAGATCTTTTATGGCTGTATTTACTCATTGATTGATAAATATGTACCCAGTGTTATTATAACGAAATAACTCAGGACAAATTGTTCCTGCTAGTCTAATAGATAAGCAAATGATGAAAAAAAGAACACTTATGGCAAGTCTACAAGAAGTCTCCTAGTCTGGCTAACCAGATAAGATATCGGAAGGTTGGTGAAAGTTTCTAAAAATTAGTAGAGAATAGAAAGCGATTAGTACTAGGCTAACTGCCCTTGTGGATCATTTAAGCCTAGCCAATTATCCCTTGTGAGACTCAAACCCGGCACCTTGTGTTTTTAAGGCAAACACCTTAACCATTAGGCCACCCTCCAAACCCTTCTTAATACAAGAACTAATTATGAATTTAAGTTTGATACTTTTACAACCGATAATAAACCTTTATTTAAGCACTTAAGAGGGTATAGGAAAGTCATGCATTAGTGCATTGAGAGATGATAACGTGATATCTGATCCAAAACAGCTAGTTGTATTATTGCTGCAGAAGTTTACTAAACTGTCAAATAAATACAGCTAGATTGATGTAACTGAAGTTACACATTGTTTAGTCTAAAAAGAGATGTTAATTGCTCTCAAAATAATAAAGCATTACATGGCAGCAGGATCTGAGGCACTGAATGGGTTCTTTTTCATGGTTTACTATCGTTTGTGCGAATGACAGTCTGTCAGCAGCACTGCTGCTGAAAATCAGAATGTTGTGCACAAAATTTAAATGGATGGGATAGTCGAACACACTTATGTGAATGCAGTAGTGCAGTCACATAAGTGTATTGGACTATCTGCATGGAGATCGTGGTACAGTGGGGATTGGAAACTCATCCATATCCCCACTGCAGTGTGATCTTGGAGTTAGAATATATTAGTAGTGGAGGTGCAGCTCCCCGGGGGGTGCAGGGAGGCTTGTCTCCCCTGCAAAAATGTGATATGTTGTTTAGGAGTCTGATTTACATCAGCTCCTATATGGCTATCACGTGATGTTTTCGGTAACAATATCGCCTCAAATGCATCGATCATTTGGGTCAGCATTGTGTCTGTTCAGAATGTTTGTGTTCGGTTTTACTTTTCATTGTGTTGCAAATGTTTTGCTGTTCGAACAAACAATAGTAAACCCCTTCTCACTAATATCATTCCATACATTGTGCAATGTCTACAGTTCCTACACAGTGTCTATAGTTCTTATTCCAGTAATCACTTAGGACCAGGTTTGTCCCAGGAATCAGGAAAGAAACTGTTCTAATTCCTATTTCACATGTAGGATCAGGTTTGTCCCAGGAATCAGGAAAGAAACTGTTGTAATTCCTATTTCAAAGGGGGATTTTCTGCATCTGTAGATTACTATTGCACAATCAATTTAACTTGTATTATAGGGAAATGTTTCAAATAAGCAAAATGCGAGCTGAAGTCAGAGGTGTTGAAATCAGGTATGGACATTCATTAGCATGGTGTCACTGAAACAAAAGAATGGCAGACATTAAAAATGTAAATTTAAGGTCTATAACTGACCGAATAAAAACAAAACGATATGTGGACAAGAAAATACTGAATGATTTGGATAACAAAGCAAAAACTGAAGTATTAAGAGAGAAAGAAAAAAAGTCCACAGGTATTTCCAACATTAAAGAGAGACAGGGAGAGACGGGGGGGGGGGTTGCGAACCCAATAAAAGAAGCAAGGCCTAATATGATACAGTTTATATGCAGAAATGAAACCAGTGTTAATAATCATAAATCAAAACAAGACAAAAATATTTGAAAATACAAATAGGCAAAAGCACCTAGACATGTTACAAAAAAGAGAGCAGTAGCACAGAAGTCTAATATAATGACAAGTAAGCTGTTTGATACAGAAAAGGAGGAAACTGAAAATGAAGTGATAGACCAGTTATGAAGTGAAATATATGAATGGGAATCCCAGACGCAAAGCTCACTTCAGAATGGTGGCTTATTAAAAGAGGTACAGCCTGAAGAAGTGACAGAAAAAGTAGGGCAGTGCAGTAGTACAGAAAATCACTCATTAATTCAGTTAAATGTTGAAAGCAGTAACAATGTTTCACAAAATGAAATGTCACAGTCATTTCAGAGCCAAAATATTTCCATACAGAGGCAGAATAAGCAGGCAACACAAACTATAGAAGAAGCTCTCAGTCAGGAAGAAAATAATTTAAAAGAAGACATGCTGGATTTGATAGAAATGGATAAATATAAAAATATGTATGAAAGACAGAGACTGACAAACATGAGTAAGGCATGTATTGTCAAAAAATTAATAAGCCAAATTAATAATGTAATTGGAACTATAAAGAGAAATCCACACTATGTAACACAAATTAACAGAATACATTATTGTACAACAAAAGTAATAACAGACAAAGTATTACCAAAAAAACATAAATTAGTAAAGGAATATAAAGGGGCAAAATAGATCACCAATATGGAAGCACCAACTAGAAACACTTGTGAAACAGTTAAGAAATTATGATTTTTAATCATAGTCTAAGCACTGGCTTTATTCCAGCTGAATGGAAAAATGCCACAGTTATCCCCCAGCACAAAGGTGGTACTTCCACGGACCCTGGGAACTATAGACCTATTAGCCTGATTAGCCTTATCAGCAAGGCCATGGAGGGAATCATCATGGACCTCATCAGCAAAGATATTTCTAACCTCCAAACACTTAACTATACTCAATTTGGATTTGTCAAAGGGAGATCATGCCTGTTAAACCTGGTGGACATCATCGAGACAGTTACCAAGGCTCTTGATGAGGAGAAATCAGTGCATACAGCCTACCTAGAGACTTAGCCAAGGCTTTTGACACTATCCCCCACTCAGGCATAATTGACAAACTCACTCAGCTAGGTATCAACCTGTATATCATTAGATGAGTCACTAACTGGCTCACTGATAGAACCCATAAAGTCAAAATAGGGAAATCCACCTCCAACAGCAGACCTGTAACCAGTGATGCTCCACAGATATCAGTCCTGGGGCCTCTACTGTTTAAAATCTATTTCTCCGAAGTGCAAGCTAAAACTAAAGGTCTGTGGCTGACAAAGTTTGCTAATGACTGCAAATTGGAAGCAGTTGTAGATTCTACAAATGATGTCAACATTCTACAAGAGGGTAAACCGAAAGGAGCACTCAACAGCCGTTTCCACAGTATAACATATAGGTGTTTAATCCAAAACCACAGTAAAATCCAGCTGGGTATTATGTCACAATAAAATATTAACGCTGACACACAACCAGTACATTTTCGTTTACACACTTCATCAGATACAGCCATTTTGTTCAACTAATTCATTAAATACTCAGTTCAAACTAGCTGGACCAATAAAATGTTAAAATAATTAAATACAATTAATTAAAAAATTGAGGATGAGAATTTAAAGGTACATTACATAAGTAAGTAAATACCATAAATTATGCTTAAAATGCTCAATGAAACTTTTGTAGGTGTCACCATAAATAAAATTAATATAATAAAACCTAAGTATGAACCGTCACAATAAATACTTAAATACTTAAAAGTAAAAGATACAAAAATGTTACAATAAAATATAAGTAAAATGTGAGTACTATAACTTAGCAGCTCTCAATTTTAAAACCGGGGTGATGGAGACAGTCTCATTTAAACCTGGCCATCTACTGGCTTCTAAAACCAGCTACCAGTATAATTCACGATATTCTAACATGGTCTCCCATGGTCCACCCCTTTTATCAATAGAAACCTCATCAATCACAAAAAATGTAAAAGATGCAGATACACAAACCTGAACATGTTTACATAAGGCATTCTTGTTATTACCTTTCTTAACATCATAGAGGTGCTCGTATATCCTTCTCTTTAAGCACCTCTCCGTTTTACCCACATAAAATGCATCACATGTTTTGCACAAAACAATATACACAAGTCCCTTACTTAATAGTTCTACCCCTGCTGTTTATAAAAATTTCTGAGGTATTAGATATGTAAGGACACTGCTGACATGCTCCACACTTGTAGGTCCCAGTTTTTTTGGCAACAGGTTCCCTGTATTTGTTCTCCAACAGGTCATTAACATTTCTACCCTTCCTGTAAACAAATTTCAGGGGTATATCAAACCTTAATTTCAAATCTGATAATTTAACAAAATTATCCCACTCACTCTGAACCACATTCCTAATAGTACTAGAGTCACCATTATAATCTAACACAAAAATGTTCTCATAAACACCAGTCATATTTTTATTAGGAACTTGCCCCTTTTTCAACATGTCAGAGTCCATGGATTTAAGAATGGGTAAAAACCTATCAATTCTATGTAAGATTACCTCATTCTGAATGTCACTAATCAATAGCCATGGGTAACTTCTGTCTAAAAACATTTGCTTCAATAAATTACATTCATCCATGAAGTCACAGTCTAGTGAGGTCATTTTGCTACCCCTGACATACTGCCCCTTTAATATTCCTCTTTTCTGATGAAATGGATGGGCACAATTAAAATGAAAAAAGGAATTACAATACGTTTCTTTCCTATGCACTTTGGAATCAAAACCTTCTTGTCTTTTCCGAATGTTAACATCTAGTTAATCAATACTTTGGTACCTCATCTTGAAGGTAAACCTCAGAAATTCTGTGCTTTTGAAATATAATCAAAACATTTGTGGAATTTCTCCTCACCATCAGTCCAGAATATACAAATATCATCCAAAAACCGCTTGTAGAGGGACCAACTATTTTTTAAATTTTGATCCAAAAATAAATTTTTCTTCCCACCAGGCCATAACCAAATTAGCATATGTAGGGGCACACATAGCCCCGATAGCCACACCTTTTATCTGTTTAAAAAATTCACCCTCGAAATAAAGATAATTACTGTTCAATGCCATCTCCATTAAAATCATCATAACATATATTTCTTTGTCGGTGAATTTACTTTCTTTTCTTATCTTTTCTTCAAAGAATTCCAAGCCAGCCTTATGTGGGGTTGAAGTAAAAAGGCCGACTACATCAATGGTGGTAGAAATAACATTGCTGTTGTCTGTTACTTGAGTGTCCCTTACACTGGTCAAAAAGTCCCATGAGTCCTTTAAAACATTACTAGCACTCATGGATAATGCTTTTCATTGGAAATCTAAATATTTTGCTATAGGTGCAGTCACAGATTGGCCAGCAGCAACAATTGGCCTTAAAGGGGGGGTTCTCAATGTCCTTGTGGACCTTTGGGATCCCGAAAATGGACGGTACCCTAGGCTCTTTGTTAAACAAAAATTTAAAGGTCTCGAGGTCCAAACAACCCTCGAGTACCAAATCATTCAACATAACAAAATTTTTTTATATGCTATGTGCACTTCATTAACAGATACCTTAGTATATTTACTGTCATCTAACAATAAATCCATCATCTTCCCCTCGTACATAACAGTATCCGTAAGGACCGTACCACCCTCTTTATCTGGTTTCATCACCCTGATGTATTTATTCATTCTAAGAGACTCCAAAAGTACTTTCTCATCACCATTCAGGTTGGGTCTAACCTTATTGGTGCTTGTTCCTTCCCTTAATTCTTTGTCCAAAACATGTTCAAAATTTTTTAACTGTGGGTGCAGTGGGGGGTTCCATACACTTTTCTTTTTCATTGTGTCACTTATGGTGTTCTGCCCCTCTAATAAAAGCTCCAAGTTCTTTTTGCGTAAAAACATCCTTACATCAATTAAAACTTTGCTGATATTACATTTCCTATTCGGAACAAACTTAACACCTTTAGAAAAAAGGTCAAAATACACTGTTGTAATATTTAAACTACTATAATTAAAAATGGTGTGACTATTGTAGATTAGATGTAATCCTTTCCTCACAATAGTCGAACCTCCCAAAGTGTCTTCTATCTGCCCTTGATGGTAATTGGTGGAACCCTTCTTCTTTAACTTCTCGGACCTCCGGAGGGGAGGATATTCTAAAGGGTCAGTGTAATTATTTACCATTCCTTCATAATCAACCTGTTACCTATATTCAGGGAGTCTCTGGCCCTGATCCACATCTCTACCATAATGTTTGGTATTTCCAAAATTTATAGGGCCTTTAGGTTTAGGGTATTGAATATTATGTTCATATTCAAAAAGGTCCTTATTAATTTTCCGCTTTTTCCTGTCGACAATATACTTCACTTTATCATCAATTTCTGCCCTTAAATTAAAATATCTTTTTTTCTCATCCTCCACAGTAAACAATAAATCATTCATTAACATAGAATTGATGTTGTTAATTCTTACATTCAGTGTTTCTAGGAATTTCTCATTGTGCTTAATAATGGCCCTAAGAATATCCAGGCCACATGCATCAACAATTCTAATCAGGTCCAAATGGAAATATGAACCCTCCTCAACATTATTAGGGCATCTGTACACCCTTAAGCCTTTTGGTACTATTTTCAATTTGATACACTTCCTAAGATATACGTTGTCAGCGCTTAATGTTTTAAATTTAAAAAGTAAATCATGCAATTTAGATAAATTATTGTTGTAAGTATCATTTTCGTCATTTGCTACTACAATAGCATCAAAAGTCACATTCCTGTTTAACCAGGTATCTAAATTAACCTGGTACCTGTCCGTGCCATTGGAAGAATTTAAACAGTCACCTTGAGGTAATTTATTGTGCCCAACATCGTTGTTGGTAGTTCCACTTCGTTTGTTCATTGTTCTTTCAATTCGAAACACCTCCGGGGTTTTTTGTCCATCGAAACTAGACATAAAATGTCCATTAGTCTCCCGGACAACACCGCTAACACCAGGGACTGCATCTCCCGGACTGCTCCAAACTACTTCTTGGTTCCCAGGAAGTGATGTCACAGAATTCTGTTTAATTAAACAGTGACACAATGGCATCATTAAGTCCACAAGCTGTGTGACCTTACTCAGCAAGTCACAAATAGCACTGTCACCTTTGCTACCACCCTGGGCAGCTTAGATGGAAACAATAAGCCCATCCATCCTCTAAAATAGCCAAAAGTTAAGGAGGAAAGCACTCCGATAAACCAATAAACCAAAAGAAGTACTCGACAGCCATTTCTGCAGTATAAAATATAGGTGGTATAGGTATAAAATATATACAAGAGGGTCTTACACAAACAAATGACTGCTGCCAAAATCATGACCTTAAACTCAATGCAAAAAATGTATTGTCAGCCTTTCAGTAAGAGTGATGTTCCTGCTAACTACCACATCAATAACAACACCCTGTCAAATGTTACAAGGGTTACTCACTCTAATGGCCTTAATCTGGTATGTGACATTAATAGAACCTGCTGGAGGGACAGATTTGTCTCCTAGAGGTCACCATAACTTTGGAACAGACTCCTGCTTCATGTCAAGCAGAGCACCTCATTGGTCCTCTTCAAATGCAATCTATGTCCCTCTTGGACAGGGGTGACAGGTGCTGATTGTGGAAATAAGGGTAAAACTTGGCTAGGCTTGTAAGGGCCCTAGAGTCATTAGCCTAGTAACTTCCTATGATCGTATGATCCTATGAAGAAAAGAAGTACCATTAACAGAAGAATACAGGAAAGGAAATCAGTCTAAAAAATATTACAAAAGGGAAAGAGCTAAAACAAAATATAACATCAAAACAGATCTGGAGTTGAGTTATACTATCTCCAACAGTAAATTAAACATCTCTGAACAGGTTGAAAAACTTAAGAGATACACTGAGAAATATAAAGAATGGAGACAAAACAAACAGTTTAGAGATGACCCAAAGAAATTTTACAGGGAACTGAGAAAGAAAACTGCAAATGTCAAATGCCACCAAGAAAAGAAGAAATTAGTGCATTCTGGAAAAATATCTATGAGGACCCAGTTGAGCACAATAAGGAGGCTGAGTGGATAAAAGAAGTAAAAGAACAATTAAGAGACTCTACATAGAATATATGGATTGGAAGGAAGTAATTCCCACTGAGACAGAGATAAAGTTAAGAAAGACTCCTGAATGGAAAACGCCAGTTCCAGATGCTGCACCTAACTTTTCGTTAAATGTATTATCATCCTTGCACTGTGATTTAGCCCTGAGTAAAAGCTACTTATATGTAGACCCTAAAATGATACCAGACTGACTTACAATGGGAAAAAAACATAATCATACTTAAAAGTGAACCTGCAGATCACCCTAAGAACTATCTACTAATAACCTGTCTTCCAACAACATTTAAGTTCTATACAGGAAATGATTCAAAGTATACAGTCACAGGAATCTTAGTATGGCATGGACAGATTAAAAAAATACATTTGATAATATTTCTCACTTGTGAATTCTAGAATGCTCGCACATGTACAATACCCATCACACAACAGTAAATTTTACTGGAGTTACTATGAAGAAATGGCAAACCACTTTGCAGTTGAACCACAGAAAAGGACAAATTGCTATCCAGGGTGTGAAAATCCACCATGGAATATTTCAGGGTTATTCTTTGTCTCCATTGCTTTTGTCTTGCACTCTATCTGTTAAGCTGCTTACTCAACGGCCTAGGTCACAGATTCTGTCTGACTCCAGGAAGATCATCAGGTGAAAGGATATCTCATCTACTGTTTGTGGGTGATTTCATGCTGTATAGTTCATCAGATAACACCTGAAAGAGCAGCTACTAGTTGTTAAAGCCTTCATATATTATATAGCAATGGAATTTGGTTTCAAAATGTGCAAAAGCAACACATGAAAGAGGAAAACTGAAGATTCAAGAAAATATAAAACTTGGGGAGAAATGTGATATAAAAGACATGGAACAAGAAGGAATGTACAAATATCTTGAAACAGATGAGTGATAAAGAATGACAAAATGAGAACAAAGCTCAGTAAGGAATATTTTAGATGACTAAATGTAATAGTAAAAACTGCTTTGGCATCTAGAAATAAAAGTTCTAGCTATAAACGAACGAGCACTTCCTGTTTTAAGTTACAGCTATGAGGTGATTGACTGGCCACAAAATGAGCTGGATAAGCTTGATAGGAAAACAAGAAAATTGCTCCATGTCTAGCAATTCATATACAAAAAACAGTGTTTGCCAAGATTATATATCTCTCGGCCTGAAGCAGACATAGGCCTCCTTGAAATCGACTATATCTGATAGTGGGATGGCATACGTATTTACTGATATCATCAAAAACATAATGAAAGTTCTAGAAAGTTAATAAAATAAGTCTAAGATAACCTCTATGTTTAGGTTACCAAAAGCCTTTAGTAAAAAAAGCAGGCATAGAAATCCAAACACACGAAAATGTAAAAAAAAAAAAACAAAAAAAAAGAATACAAAGAACAAGATCAGGAAAAAAGAAAATATAAATAGAAAGACCACAATTATGGCAAGAAGTATAGAGTTCTGCGGGAACAAAGTCGTTTTTGTGTTTAAATTACCTATTTAACTGATGTAGGCTACACACTCAAGTGTGATAGCCATTTCTGTGCATTTAAAGTGTTTTTTTTATTATATCTGCTTTATTTTCTGAAAAAAAAACAAAACAACAAAAAAATACTTCTTTTCCTGCCTTTCTAAGTTAGTATAGTCCAGTTTTTAGGTTAGTGCTGAATTCAGGGCTGTGTTATAAGTTTCCGTGTTTACCCATACCTTACTTGGATAAAAGGAAGTTTCTCTGTTCACTGTGAGAGAGGGAGCTTTGAGCAGCCTATCTGTCCCTGAAGGAGTGGTTTCAGCCCAGAAATTAGTAGTTTATTGGCCATTTTGGGCTAATTTCTATCTCTTTCATTTCCCTGCTATAAAACCTGCATTTGCAAGGTTTTTGTGCTAGTATACAGCTCAGCAAGCTTTTGTCTGGTGGCCTGCAGAGTTCTACAGCAGCAGAGAGACTTTGGAGTGATTACCATTTTTCTGCATTTTCTTGCTGCCTTTAGCTAAATCCACCTAAAACACAATTTTTCTAGAGTTTCTGTGATTTAAAAAGCTTGTTTCAGCTACATATTGTACTTATTTTACTACCTGCAATTTAACAAAGTCGTTTTTGTGTTTAAATTACCTGTTTAACTGTTATAGGCCACACACTCGTGTGATAGCCATTTATGTGCATTTAAAGTGTATTTTTGATGGTATCTGCTTTATTTTCTGAAAAAAAAAACAAAAAAAATATACTTGTTTTCCCACCTTTCTAAGCTAGTATAGTCCAGTTTTCAGGTTAGTGCTGAATTCAGGACTGTGTTACAAGTTTCTGTGTT
Organism: Protopterus annectens; assembly: GCF_019279795.1. Classification (NCBI taxonomy): domain Eukaryota; kingdom Metazoa; phylum Chordata; order Ceratodontiformes; family Protopteridae; genus Protopterus; species Protopterus annectens. Next base: position 603,986,538 of record NC_056749.1, on the reverse strand, counting down.
TGCCCATACCTTACTTGGATAGAAGGAAGTTTCTCAGTTCACTGTGAGAGAGGGGAGCTTTGAGCAGCTTATCTGTCCCTGGAGGAGTGGTTTCAGCCCAGAAATTAGTAGTTTATTGGCCATTTTGGGCTAATTTCTATGTCTTTCATTTCCCTGCTATAAAACCCACATTGAGGAGGGAGGGTGGCCTAATGGTTAAGGTGTTTGCCTTACAAACAGAAGGTGCAGGGTTTGAGTCTCACAAGAGATAATTGGCTAGGCTTAAAATGGCTCGCAAGAGCAGTTTGTCTAGTACTAATCTATGAACTCTATTTGCAAGGTTTTGCGTGCCGGATAGCATCGGTTAGCTAGGTTATAACTATTCCCGGCTCCGCAAAGTCTACTCTTCAATTTTTCCCTTGGAACTAGACAAACTTTCAACTTAATCACTCAAACCATTCACTTTTCATACTGGCACTTGCTCAAAACCCATAGCAAGCACTAATAAACCTTAGCACTAGACTCCCCCCCCTATACTGTAGAGAAGGACAAGGCTCTCTATTAGACCTTACCAGCCAATCAGTAAAACAGTTCACTGTACCTATCCAAGCATGTCTAAAGGGCAGTTTCAGGTGTACTCTCCGGTCCAACTGGTGAATCTGGGCATTTTGAGGCAATGTTACAATTGCCTCATGTACACAGACAACCCTCTCCTCCTTCCACCAAACACTAATACATGCAAGAGATGCAATTGTACAGCCAAACTGGAGGCTAAGCTCTCTCAACCCAAGACTGGACCAGGCAGTCAAGAGGAGAAGGGAATTACTTGCATCACACCACCAGTGTCACACAGACCTATGAAACCAGCACCGGCAAAAAACACACATAAATATACAAAAAGATACTCGGAGGCTCTAAATAAAAATCTGCAGAAGTAACAGAGACCTCCAAAGCAGACATCCAAGCAACCTCCACCCCAACACGAACCATAAAACACATACTTCACAAAAACAGTGTGCCGCACAATCACAGCCCTTAAGGCAAAATAACATACCCAACACACTAGAAATATGTGACTCTATAGTCAGGCACACTGATGTCCCACTCACTAGGCTGAACAAGGAGAATGTTACTGTTAGCTGCCTGTTAGGCACCAGGATCCGCAACATAACACAAGCACTCAGGTCACTCCAGACTGTCATTGTCCATGTTGGTGTGAATGACCTGAGCCGTACCTCCATGGACTGCATGAAAAAAGACATGGAGAAGCTCTCTGATCACGTAGCCCAGGCCAGTATGACCCTGACCCTGAGTAGCATCCTGCCCTCACCAAGAATGATACCATGCTATAGATACAAAATTATCAATGTCAACAATTGGCTAAGCTTCTGGTGTCATTCAAAGGGGATCCAGTGTCTGTCAGCCTGGGATGACATGCTCGACAAGCCACGCTGCTTCCCTAGAGATGGCTTGCACCTGTCACCCTTAGACTTTCGAATACTGGCCAAGGCTCTTGCCACCCCCATAGTGCCTTTTTTAGGCAAGGCTCAAAAGACAAACCCACCACCATAAATAGCACAAGTTACAAAAAACTGAGGGTAATGCTACTCAGTGCCAGAAGTCTAAACCTCAAAATGCACACAATCGAGGCACTCCTCAGTATAGAGAAAATTGATATATGTGCAGTAACAGAAACTTGGTTTAAGGCTCCAGAGAGCACCCCAGTACTACCAGGCTACAACTCATACCATACATTTTGGCCACAAAACCCAGACCGAAATACAAAATGTGGGGGAGTATCCATATTCATCAAGGATACCCAGACCTCCAGGTTAGTGGCACAGAACGATGCTTCAGAGATCATCCACGTGCAACTAACAATGGGCAAAACTGCTATTCAAATTATAGCTTGCTACAGATCACCCACCATGTCCCAGGACCCCCACTCCATATTCCTGGAAACACTGGGAAACATAAATGTCCTACTAAACACCCTGATATTGGGTGATTTCAATTGTCCAAACATTAAATGGGAGAACTACTCAAGTATAAACTCCCTTGCCCAACATTTCCTAGAATTTATAAACTCAAATGCCCCGGATCAACTGGTCAACACCTCCAACAGAGGTGACAACATATTGGACCTGGTCATCACTAACATGGGCGACTGGTGTTCCACACCAGAGGTCAACCCCTTGCTGGTTAGATCTGACCATAAACTAATCACTCTGGATATCCACATTCCGCCATCACCCCCGGTCAAAGAAACCACCGTGAAAAACTTTTCAAAAGCAAACTTCACGTTACTTAAGACCAAGATGGGAAGTTTCAAAGCCCCCATGCTAAAGGATAACGCTGTCCAAGTTGCAAAATCCTTTACTAATGCACTCTATGGGCACCTACAAGAATGCATGGATCATGCTATCCCAAACAAAACCAAGGCTCACTCCTCCAAGAAAAGGAAACCAGTCTGGTGGACCCCTGCCATAAACAAGCTATACAATAGAAGGAGGAAACTAGTACAGAAAAGTGTAAAATCCCAAGAAGGAACGACATCTCTGATCAGTATAAGCAAGAAACTACATTCCCTCATAAAATCATCCAAGGCTAGCTTCGAAAGAAAAATTGCCATGGACTCCAAAGATAACCATAAGGTATTCTTTAGCTATGTCAAGAATCTAAGTGGCAATTCTCAAATCTGCTTGGAGTTAGTGCAGAATGGCACAAAATACACTTCACCCCCTCTCACCCCCAAAAGGGCCCTTAACTATACCAGAAGAATGTAGCACCCTTGAAATCACAGACACTCAGGTTAAAAACAGCCCTCTCCAAAGCCAAAAATGCAGCATCAATGGGACCAAATGGTGTCCCAGGCTGCGTCCTACATGAACTCAAAGATGAACTAACCCCTCACCTAAACACACTGTTTAAACTCAGCCTTTCCACAGGCTATGTGCCCACAGAGTGGTGCACAGCAACGGTTATTCCACTCCACAAAGGTGGAGCCACAACGGACCTCGGGAACTATCACCCTATAAGCCTGACTAGCTTGGTCTGCAAAGCTATGGAGCGCATCATCATGGATCTCATTAACAGAGACATTGGAAACCTCCTAACACTGGACCCTACCCAGTTCAGCTTTGTTAAGTGTAGATCATGCCTCCTTAAACCTGATGGACTTCTTTGAGACAGTTACCAAGGCTATAGACAAGGGAAAGATGGTCCACACAGCCTACCTAGACCTTGCAAAGGCCTTTGACACCATTTCTCACTCAGGTATTATAGAGAAGCTCACCAGTCTGAACATAAACCCCTACGTCACAAGATGGGTTGCCAACTGGCTCACGGACAGAACCCACATGGTAAGAGTTGCGGGAGCTAGATCTGACTCTAAACCGGTTACAAGTGGCATTCCCCAGGGCTCAGTCCTACCACCCCTCCTGTTCGGCATATACTTCTCAGAGGTACAAGCAAGCACAGGAGGACTATGGCTGACCAAGTTCACAGATGACTGCAAATTAGGGGCTATAACTGACTCTTTGGCTGACACAGACATCCTCCAAAAGGGTCTCACTGAGACAGATACCTGGTGTCAAAACCATGGCCTCAAGCTAAATGCCAAAAAATGTATAGTCATCCCCTCTGGAAAAAACAAAGTACCCACAAACTACCACATAGGTGGTAGCACCCTAAATATGGAAGACTTAATAAGGGATCTGGGAACCCAAGTAGATAATAACCTCTCCTTTGATAACCACATTGACAAAGTGGTTAGAAAATCCTTCTATGTGACCCACCTAATCACAAAAGGGTTTCCATCCAGATCGAAAGAGGTCATTGGGCCCCTCTATGCATCACTCATCAGACCCATCATACAGTACAATGCCCCAGTTGGGATGTACCTTACAAGACACCTGCAACAAGTGGAAAGACCACAGAAGTACCTCACCAAGAGGATCATTGGCCTCAAGCAGATGCTCTATGCAGCTTGACTGAAGAAACTCCAGCTGTACTCAGTTGCATACCGCCTACTCAGAGGTGATCTCTGCCTGACATACAAGGCCATGTCCAAACCAAAATTGATGGACATGCTCCACCTAAAGAAAACCATATCCCCTCGAGCCACACGCTCCAGGGATCTAAACCTTGCCACAGCAATAAATAGGACGTGCTGGAGGGATTGATTCCTGTCCCAGAGATTTCCCATGCTCTGGAACAAGATTCCAATCTACAATAGGAAGAGGTCCTCGCTAACCCTCTTCAAGAGAAACCTTGATGAGTGGATGGGAAACAGAAAGTTTACCCCAGGGATCACTTCAATGGCTCTGCTGGACAGAGGCACAGGGAACTAATCTAAGGGGGTGGCGAAAGCCAACACATGCCGGCTAGGCTTATAAATGCCTTTGGGCAGATAGCCTAGTACCTACCTATGAACAGCCACATGTTGCCAAGAGTTGTGTGAATGTCTTAGGGTGAATTTAAACCAAAAGATGAAAGTTAATGCTGGCAACCCAACACAGAGGATTATGTACTAAATGGTTTATATAATCCATAGAAAAGGTAGGGGAGATACAAACAAATATAGGCTTTGCAGTGCAGAACTAGAAAAAGTTGCACATCTTGTTGCAGGTTGCAATACACTCTTGGCTGAAGGTTTCTATACTGAAAGGCACAACAAATGTTGCAAAGTTGTTGCACTGAAAACTTTGTAAACGTTACAACATAGAGGCATCGGAAACATGAACTGCAAAGGATTATTGAAAATGATGAAGTAATGATTATGTGGGATCACTCCATACCAGCAGATAAGAAGGTAGAAGCAAGCAGACTGGATATTGTAGTTCAAAAGAAAAATACTGAAATAGCTTTGATTACTGAAATTACTACACCCAGTGACTACAGTGTCTTATGAACTGAAAAACATACATTTGTAAAAGATCAGGACTTGCAGGTAGCAACTAAGACAATGTGAAATAGGGATGCACAGATAGTTCCAGTTGTAGTAGGAGCAATTGTGCTGATAAAAAAGAATCTTCAAACATATCTAAATATGCTACCAATAAAATTAACCCCTTATGTACTGCAAAAAGAGTCAATTCTGGGGACATTGTGGGTGCTGAGAAGAGCACTCATCAAATATCAAAGAATGAAGACAAATTGATTTCATGAACTTTAATTTATGCCTTGACTTAGGAATAAGGTCCATACTCATCAAAGTTTGTAAAAAAGCTAAGCATTTAGAGAAATTAAGAAACAAAGTGAAATGCTCCAGTGTCACAAGCCATACAAGCCAACTCTCAGGAATGCTACAATGTAGTGAAATAAATAGAGAACTTTATCAGAGCTAAATGTTTCAACTATGTTATGGGCATTTTCTTTAAATATCTACTTGTTTTTATTTGTTAAGTTCCTTGGAATTATGGGATGTTAACTAAAATAAAAACATTTCTTTTCAATAGAATGTTACTTTTATAATTAACTTCGGAAGTGTTTTATTTGTATTTTAAATAATTGAATTTTTATTTTTCATCTTTGTAAGTGCAATTTAAACCTAGGTAATGATTTTTATTTATTTCTCTGTATAGTAGAATTCATGAGAGTTGGGTTGTGTCACTTGTGGCACTGGTACATTTCATTTTGGTTCTTAGTTTCTTGGCACTGGAAGCTCCTTTGTATTTGTTTTTGGTTCCTAGTTCATGGAGCATGTCACTATGTCCACACAGGACGTCCTCTTTACTATGGAAGACAACCAGCTTGCATTTGTCAGCAATGACAGTAACTTTACTGGAGTTGAATTTAAATTCAACAACTAACTGGCAACTTGACAAAACTAGTTGAATAATAATTCACTCATAATAATTGACTCAGGTGGTGACCACTTAGATTGCAGCTCCAGGAGGAAGTTCGACATTTCAGCCAATATCTCAGTTGTTATTTAACATTCCAGTAACTTCAACACTGCAACTCTGACTATCTTGGCTGGAGTGAAGGAACATTCAGAACACTGCATTAGGGTTTATACCTGTTGTCCTAATCACTCAGGGCAACGTTTTGATAGGTCAATGCATTTAGATTACAATTCAGCCTCATAATGGCCATTAAGTAAGGGTAGTCAACTTGCAACAGGTCTACTGATTATCTTCCTAATGACAGTGAGCACTGAGCCAGCGACAGACATTTTTCACCTTTGAATATGGATACATGGCGAAGCAACGATATTTCACTAGACCAATCCATCGACTACTCAAGTGCAAGTTTTAATTCATTATTGAGAAAAAAAACTGTACAAGTTAAAACATTTACAAGTGAAGAACCGTTATCTTAAAGAATGTATTAACAACAATGTGCTACCAAAAGGCCTGAGACTGTGGACATTTTCAAATGGTGTTACCAGGAATTCAGAATTCCACAAAAATCTTCTCACCCTTTTTGATTAGGTGGGATTTAAAGTAATGAGGCTTTTTATTGAAGAAAATGTCAGACTTATGGAACATATGTTTAGGGAAATACAAGTCATTAAGAACAAACTGACTAGTGGCTTGTTATTTACAATAAAAACATACAGTTATTCACATGCTTTTAACTCAGTGGAAAAGCTGATAGAGGATTTGAAAAACAAAAAAGTTAACAAGGTGCAGTGTGCCAGAAATTAATATAATTCAAGTACAGTATATCCTTTTCCAAAGCAGAGGTTTTGTAAAACATGAACGGGATTGGTTCTAAAGTAGCTGCTAATGTTGCAGGCAGTGACCAGGACCCTAATGATGGGGGCACAGCAGAAGGTGAGTCTTCAGATCCTTAAGGCTTGGAAGAATATCCCCCTTTAAGATGATCTGCTTGGATAGCTGGCAGACAGCAGTATGGAAAAAGGAGGGACAACCGGTCTCAAGGAGGTACAACAGCCAAACAGGGAAGGGGGGTAGGCAGTGGGGATGATGGAACTAGCCTTGTTCCTGGCTGATTATTCTACCAATGACTTTAACATCTCCTTGGATAGTTTCTCCACATTAAGGGGCAGAGTCTTCAGCTGTTGCAACCATCTGTTATGAATTCACTAACTGTATTAATAAACTTTCCACGTAGACTGCAAGTGATGATGGTGGACATAATTTGTACAAGGCTAATAAAATTTGGCTTCAATATATTTAATTACAACAATTTAGAGATTTCTGATGTTTACTACAATCTATTCCAGAAAGGTTTTAACTTTGTTTCTACTAGAACAAAATGACCTAGTTGACACCTTGCTTGAGACAAGAATGTTCACTAGGAAGTTGAATTTAACTTTCTATTTTAATAACAAAGAGAAGCAAACCTAACTAGCAACAACAGTGGAGAAAGTATTTTTGTTAGAAGCAGTAACTTCATTTCCCCCTCCCACTTTGCTGTCACCCTGTTTGATAGGTTGTGTGAAAGGATATTAGAAATAGCACACATAAAAAGAAGATGAACTATTAATGTTACAACATAGCTAAGGATAAAAGACAGTTTCTTTGTTATTTTGTGGGCAACAAGGATATCAGGATTATGAAGATTGATTTGGGGGTGTGGGGCATGGTAATCATGAGCCATATTGACTACTCATGTAAAATGTTTCAACTGTTCAGTAACAGTTATCAGTATCATAGTGTCTATAAATGAGATTAGTGTTCTTATTATGAAACTGATAACTTATTAACTAATATGATGCTGCAATATACTATCACCCCCAGACATTTATAGGTATTTTGTGGTAGAAAAGCCTGTGATACCTTCAATTTTTGTTATACCTAAAGTATATAAAAATATAAATGACCCCCCCCTTCACCCAGTAGTGTCTGCATTGGGATCTAAAACACACCCTCTGGAAGTTTACCTTGTCAGAAGACTGAAGTTATTTTATGATAACCACCCGTATATGGTGAAAGACTCTTGGGATTTTTTAGATAATTTAAATCAACAAACATTTTCAACTGAAGGGATCTTTGTCACCTTAGATGTGATGGATTTGTTTTCTGTCTTCCCACATGTTAAAGCTTTAAAAATTATTCCATGAGGTCCTCCTAATGTGTGACTTTATTTCAAAAGTGGCCATTAATGTTTTACGGTACTTATGGACACTGTCTTAGACAACAATTTCATGTTTTTGAAGAAGAATTTTTTAAACAAAAGAGTGGAGAGCCTTTGGGGAGTACCATGCACTCCCTCCCTAGTATACCAATCTAATTATATGATACTGGGAACGGCAATATGTTTTCAAGTTCTCCTTTTTTCCAAATACTTTAACATATATTTAAGACTTTTGGATGACATTTTTATCTTTTAGAATGGCTATGAAGTGACACTGAGAACCTTCTGGAATATATAGATGGGACCAATTTTTTTCTTATTCTTTTTTATTCCCACTTACAGTTTATCCCATGTAAAAATAAACTATCAAGATATAACTGTCAGCAAGAACATGGAAACAGGTATGTTTGTTTCAACCATTTACATGAAGCCCGCTTCCTCTAATTCATGTCTACATTTTCAAATTCACCACCCTTTCTGGCAAAAAAAAGGTTTGGTTAAAGGCCAGCTGGTGATGCTTGCTAGGATAATTTCTAATGACACTACTACTATATGGAAATTTTGACAGACAGATTTTAAAGAGAGGGTGCCCCACCAACTTCTGTCAAAACTATGGATAAAATCCTGCAGGACAGAGAGCACGTATAAATCTGTGGGAAGGGTTACCAGTCATTAACAGTTCCGTAAACTAATAGTGGCAATTTCAGCAAAAAAAAATGGTACTATAGAACAGGTCTGATATACCAACACTACAAAAAGTATCATGAAAGAGATCTGAAAAATGTTCAGTTGCTTTGATGGAGCCCTCGAAACATTGGGTGAAGGGACAGATTTTATGCATAAAAGGCATGTAAATACAAAGAAAAAATTAGAATTACAGGCAGCATACATAAGTGGTAGTACAAGCAATAGAAAGGGACGAGTGAAATGTGGCCACTTTAGACAGTGTAAGTTCACCTATACAGGGCCAAAACTGAAGCTTAACACATTACTAAATAACTAATATTTAATGGAAAATATACATGTGATGCAAAAGGAGTGGTCTATTTATATTTCTGTGACTACTGTCACTTCTTTTATGTGGTTAAAACCGACATAACCATACATAAGCATATTTATGAACACAATTATGATTTAGAAAAACAAAAATGACAATAATGCATGTTTTAGACACACTCTGCAGTGTTAACAGTAAACACAATTCCAGGAAGCAGGTGCAGAGCAGCTAAATTTCTTGAAAAAGAGGTTCAACTTGAAAGCTTGAAGTGATAATCCTTGTTTTACATGGATTGTTGTGCTGTGCCTTTTTGTTACTGGATTTAATTCAGTGTTAACAGTACTCAGGTTTTTGTCTCTTGGTCTTGAGCACGTTCCCACCCAACCCAAGGGAGGCCCATGAGAACTGAAATTAGAGTACAGAGAACTGATTTGGCAGCTGCAGTTTAATGCAAGCCAATTTCCTGGGTTAAATGTCACCATATCTACCGTATTTCCCCAAAAATAAGACCGGGTCTTATACTTTTCCCCCGCCAAAATACGCATTAGGGCTTATTATCAGGGGATGCCTTATTTACCCCCCCACCTCGTATAACAATCTACATTTATTCATTTATTCATATACACAAATCAACATTTATTCAAGTACAAAAATTGACATTTATTCATGTACACAAATCGACATTTATTCATGTACACAAATTGACATTTATTTGGTTCTTTTTCATTATTGGGCAACAGTTGTAGGTAACGTGTTAACAGTTGTGTGAAAATTCTACATAAACAGTGCAGCAAACATTTCAAATTCAGAATATCTACATCTTGGCTTTCACAGTGCAATATTTCATGCTTAACAGAAAGTGCAGAAAAATCTTAAAACATGTGTACTGGAGGAGGGGAATAAAACAGGTGAATAACTGCCACTTTTTGAGTGGTGATGCTTTCTTTATTCCTTCCCCAAAAGTCAAAAAAATGAAGTCTGGGAACTACTGGCCTTACTTTGTAATTACTCCTTGATAATAAAATGTTACCTTTATACAATAAAGTCAAAAAAATGACAAGAGCTTTCTGGCAGCTGAAGGCAGAAGCAATCCATTCTTTTTCCCTGATAATGGAAAAGTTATTCAAATACAATCATGTCATCTTTTTCTGGAACATTGTCATAAGTCTTCAACCCCCGAATTCTGGCCTGAATTTCTTGCGACTCTATTTCCTGTAGAACCACTGGCCCCAATCTGTCATGCATAGCAATACAGCTCTCCTTAAATGAGCACTGCTTGTCCATGTAGCCTGCTCGTAGTGCATTGGCAACACAGCTGTCAGTGATTTTATCCCATGAATTCTTCACCCAAGTCATGACTTCTTGCAGGCTAGGCTTCACAAAGTTTCTACGCTGACTTCACTCCATTCTATTTTCAATGTAGTCATTGAGTTCCATCCACAAATGGTCCTTGAATGGTTGTTTATTGCAATATCAAGAGTCTGGAGATAAGCAGTCATTCCTGCAGGAATCATTATTTGATCTATTCTTCTCTGTGCAAGGAAGTTCTTCATGTCTTTATTGCGGTGAGTGATGGCTGAATCCCAGACTAGCAGACCTCTTCTGCCACCTCACAAAACAAGCATTACATTGACCCATCCTTATAACTGCTTGTGTGCACCAGGCTTTTTCGGTTTCAAGAATGTAAATGCCTGAAACATGTACGATCTTAACTTTCTTCCCTTACTAATGATTAGAGGTGGGGTTTTCTTTCCATGTAGACAAATTGCCAAAATACAGGTAATGTGCACTTTCGTAACCAGTGGAGGGAATGTAGATTGACGAGGCACCCCTCATCTATAGCAATCATGTTGGAAAGTTGGTATTTAGAAAAGTCAATGCCATCAACAAAGGACTCGAATGCAAGTGCATGTTTAATAACTTCAGTATCTTCCTGCTTGAACAGTGTTGACGATCTTCTTAGAGACAGTTCACATCACTGAAGGAAGCCATCCAGCCAATGTTGTGATGCTTTGAATTCTTCTGGGGATATTTCTAACTGTGGTGCCATTGCAAGGGCAAATGCTTGAATATCAGCCCTGCATACAACCAAAGCCTTTGCTCTCCTGTTAGCAATCCATTCACAGATGATGTCTTCCAGCTCAGGAAATAATGGTTGCCGACCTGATCCACACTTGTATTTCTTAGCATTTCCCTTGTCCGCCTGTTGACTGAGGTTATCATACGTTGCTCGCCATTTTCAGACCATTTGGAGATCCAACTTCTTCTCTTTGCAGAAGGCCATCAGATTCTTTCTCTCTCATCTTATGTTAATTGAAGACTTACGAGACAGGAGTGGCAACACAAAATGGCAACAGTTAAAAAGACAACCACACTTGTTCATTATCAAGTGTGCATGTTTTACGTGCATTGTCTGTACTTTAACCAATCAAAGTACACTTGCCAGTGTTTATGGGACAAGGATCTCAACCATCAAGTGTGAGTGAGGATTAGGGTTACATTAAGAATCATTGAGGACTCCTGAGGAAAGAATCTTATGACTTTCTGCAAACAGAAGAAGCTGGGTGTCTGAATGGTCCAAAAATGGTGAGCAGAGTACAATAACCTCAGTCAACAGGTGTCAATAATATTATTATTTTATAATTCAACATGTCCATCATGTGTTGTTGACAATCTTAACTGGGGCTTATTTTTAGTGGAGGGCTTATAGCATGACCTCGCTGGAAAACCATGCTAGGCCTTATTCTCTGGTTAGGTCTTACTTACGGAGAAATACGGTATTAATACTGTGTTAAAATTAAGAGCTGCCAAATTATGGGCCTCAAAAAGTGTGGAACTTCTACTGTGTTATGGGTGTTTTCTTTAAATGCCTACTTGTTTTTATTTGTTAAGTTCCTTGGAATGATAGGATGTTAACTAAAATAAAATCATTTCTTTCCATTAGAATGTAATTTTTATAATTAACTGAAGAAATATTTTATTTACATTTTAAATAATTAAATTTTTATTTTTCATCTCAGTGGGTAGGTGTACTTTAAACCTAGGTAATGGTTTAGTAATATGAGTGCTAAATGAGTTATTTTAAATCTGGGGCATTTTATAAAAACAGTTTTGATGAAGTTCTGATTTGCTGGATGAAAGCACTTAAACTCTAATAAAGATCGCCATTTGTTTCACTATATTATAGGATTCCTGAGATTTGGTTGTATGGCTTGTGGCATGGGTGCATTTTATTTTGGATTTTAGTTTCCTGACACTGGAAGCTCCTTTGTGTTTGTATTTAGAAAAATTAAACAAAGATGTTCTTGTCTATTCAACTTTATTAAATTTTACCAGACATTATGGGAAATAACTGATCTAGGCTTATTAGTAGATTTTTATATCTAGATTTGGCCAAGACATTAACCCAACATCTCATGCTGAGGTAATAAGCCGTATGCAAAAAATTAACATTAATGGTTATGTTAGTAGATGAGTAGGTAACCGGCTGCAATGTACAACATATAAGGTTAAATTTATTGCTGTCATATCAGTGGTTAATATGTAGGGGGTCCCTCAAGAGTTAGTCATTAGCCCAGTATTTGCCATTTATATGCCTGATGTTCCCACACAGAGTAACATTTAGATCAACACATTTGCTGGTGATATTAAGGTTGCACCAATAGTAACACATTTAAGTGATCAATCCAAGTTTCAGGGATTTATGGATGCACTTAATACTTTGTCAGGGTCCAAGAACATAGAAATGAATACCCAAAAAAATCAAATGTATTATATTTTGGTGTCAATAACTCCAGTTACCTGTATGCATGGTACAACACAATTTTTGTTAAGGATTATATAATAAGGGAACTGAGATTAGTTATTGATAGATACCGCAAATCTGATGCAGACTTACTGCTGATCATTAGAAAAATGCTACCCTGCTATTATGACTATATTATGCACTATCTCCAACTGGGATAAACAGTATGAATGCCTTTATCAAGGCTGTGGTTAGACCTAACAGAGAACTGTGTGACAGTTTGTATTTACAACTGCTCACATATCCAGAGGTTAGAAAGGATACAGGATTTTTTTTACTACACAGATCTGTAAAGTTAAACAGTTGAGTTATAAAAAATGTTACAGAAGCTGCCTTTATTTTCAATAAATTATAAACTGGTAAGGGATAACCTCACTTTTATTAAAAATTAAAACAAATGACATAATGAAGGCTACTTTTAATACAGAATTTAAAAATCATTCATTTGGGATTGCTGATGTGCCAGCTTCAGAAACTTCAGTGGGGAGAAACTTTTTTCACAGCATAGCAGTCTTGATATAGCAAGCTCTTCCTTTAATAGCTAGAAAGGCTGACAGTCTTCAGTCATTTAAGAGTATTGCTAATGAATAGTTTGAGAGGAAGGTATATGATCCATCACTGATGGGTAGCAAACTTGTTGAAGCATAAAATGAGACACTAAGGTTGAGTTGCATATAATTTGAACATATATTGAACTTGTTTCCCTACCTTTTAATGCCAAGGGATTAGAACCCTAGAACCTCAGTTTTGCAATCTGTTGCCTTATCAGTTAAGCCAAACCACTTTCAAAAGTCTGGCCACTTTCTTTCCTGAAGTAATTTACAACAGACTTGGAGCTGTCACAGATGGTTGTTTTAAGATTGTCACATACTGTTTAGTTAAATGTTGACTCGTTCTCTGCAGCTCACTCCAGAGATGTTTTATTTTACACTACAGCTTAAGCGTCACAAGACTTTCAGCATTTTGTGAGCAGTGACTCAGGTCAGTTTCTGCACCGTTATTTTCTTTCACTTGCATTTTCAATTCCTGCATGCCTAAGGCAATTGTACTTGTGTTTTGAGCTGTTGTATTTCTCTGTGTTTTATTGATTTCACCAGAGGTTTTCATGTTCAGTCCAAAATACTCAAAAATCACTTAATTCCCAGGCTTTCTACTAACAACCTTTATTTCCTTCAATGGTTTTGGCTCATTTTTCACTTGAGCCAAATCTTCCTTTATCAACTGTAGTTCAGAGTTCTAATTTAACCAGTTTCCTTAAAGCATAGGATTTCTTGTGCCTTACTTTCACTACTTCCAAGGCTGCATACTGGTTAGCATTTTGTTTTAAAAACATCAACCACTATATCTTGTTTAAGTGCTATAATCTGCTTGGACACATCTGCATCACTTTGTTCAAGAACTCATGATCTCCCCCTGGACAAGGCACCATCTTTATGTCTCTATATTTTTATCTTTTAACTGCTTAAGGTTATCTGTAAGACTTTTATGACCTTCTTGGAAACTAAACAGAGCATGTTCTGTATCTGACACTGAATTTTTGTGTCGAATTTCGATTTTACAAATTTTTAGCTATTCTCAACCACCATTTCTCTATTTTAGCTATCCTTTCTCCATATTCAATACAGTATTCCTAGATGTTGCCTTTGCAGTTCAATATTATTAGCTAAAACAACTTCAGTACTTTTCACTCTCATACGTTCCTTTGCTAGCAAATACACTTTGGTTTGCAAATTCTAATGTTTTGTTTATGTATTAACAATGTTTCCTTCCATTATTTGAAAATATCACCCCATAAACATGCAAGAGCATCATGGGTCTGGTCTGAAAATGACTTCTCTTTTGACTTTCAACTTCAGGTGTAATATCTTTTTGCACCTGTTGTGAGTAATGTACAACCTCTTCCATAGCATTTTGTTTATTCGGTTTTCAAGTACACATGGATTTTAACATCAGTCCAAGAGACCTACTACTGCATTCTAGCCTTACTGTTAGAGAGACACTGCTACACATCAAATGTACTGCTTTGATTCATCATTACCCTGTTGTACAGACCCATTTTGATGCAACTCTGCATTGGTCTACTTATTATTCATACTACATTCCTTACTTTCATATACTTTTTCATCTTCTCTATACTCTTAGAATAGCCCATCTTCTGTTGCTTTGACTCATTGTCTGCCTTGAATAAGATAACTACCTATTTATTAACGTTATTGTCTCTATATAAAATTTCAGTTTCGTAGAGTTTTTCTCTTGTTCTTGCCTTTCAGAGCCTGTGGACATTACATGAGTCCTTGTCCCTTATATAGCAGGAGCTCTGCCACAAGGCAGACCTCTGTGAAAGTTTTCACTGAGCATATTGTCACTGGGCAAAGTAAGCAAGTTTAACATGAAGACCCCAGCTTTATAATAAACTGTAACTAGTCAAATATGTGCCTGTCCTGTGCTGGAAACTACAGTCTAAGGACCAGTTACCAAACTGGACAGTGTCCTGTGATTTGGTCATTAGATTACATTGTATAAGACAGTTACTTTGCATCCCTAGCTTCTTGTAGCTTCTTGTAGTCTGCATTCAGTAAAAGTAAAAAAATCTGTTCTGCTTTGTACCTCTTTGCTAAATGTTGAGCACCACCCAATAAACTGATTGCTTTCTGTAATAAGCAGACTCTACGCTTGGCTCCCCTACTCCACCTTATTACACCTCTCATGACACCCATTCCATATACCTTCTCAAACAACTTTACTACTAGCAAAGAAGCACTGTGGATTATGTTCTCCTCTAGCCTACTTCCATCTAACATTTAGCATCCTTCCCAACTGTTATTCTCCCTCCTATGATGTGGCTTTGTACTATAACCTCTCCTACAAACACACCACCCCAACTGTACCTCTAGGTCATTCCTGAGTAATACTCCATCTTCCTTTCATCCCTGCAATCTTTTCTCATATACTATAAATCATATTAATATTTATCTTTCATCTCTTCTTCTGTATCTCTCAGTCTTCCCTTTACCTCTCTATAATGTCTTTACCTCATTACTCTCAGTCTCTCTTTGTCCATGTACAATTAAAAGTATTTTTTCTTACTTCCCTTCCTTATCATACCTATTCTATATTGTTAACAGATGCCTCACCATATAAATTCAACCTCATTCAAATCAATATTTCCCTATACCTACCCATCAATCACTCTACCCACCTATCACTTATACCTGTAATCTTACTCTACTTTATTCCTCCCATTAATTTCTACTACCTATAACTGCATTCCTTCACACTTCTCTCACCACACACTGTACCTATACATCCATCTGAATCCCATCGTCTGTCACTATCATTTCTCACTATAATCTCACTCTCAACCACCTATCATAAGTCTCTCTTCCACCATTACTTACCTACACCCACCACATAAAACAGAATACCACAAAACATTTCTCTAATACCTCCTCCAGTCTACACAATATTAATTACATTAGCACCTGAAAATCAAGCAGGAGCTCTATTATCCAAACGTCTGTATAATCTCAGGCCCAAATACAAATGTCACTTTAACACCCACAGTGCTAACTGGACAATAATACTGGGAGGAGATATACATTCCAATCCCAGTGTGATGTCCCCACGCTGGTCCAGTAATCAAGGAGCCTGAATCCTCACCACTAATACTGAAGAGGGACATTCACTTGGAATACAAATGGATACACTCAGTATTTTCAGATACAGACCTCCACACAGGGCATGCACTCAAGCCCAGGACCTGGGTATCTCTGACTCCCTCCAGGTCTCCAGTAAGGCTCCAGACTGGCACTGTGAAACCAGTGCTTTGTATCCCTGCCCCAAGGAACTAACACACGCACTCTCTTTGAGATTTAATTTTCATACACACACACACACACACGCACACGCACACACACACACACACGCACACACACACACACACACACACACACACACACACACACACACACACAAACACACCTACTTGGGAAAGCTTAGCATAGATTTACCAGCTATGCCACCTTCTGCCCAGACTATGAGGTAGTTTCACTGCCACCTGTCTGTTACTATAAGGTTCTTAAAAGGGTATCCAGTTATACTTTGTGAAGTTAATATTAATACAAATAGTAATGTTAACCAAACAGTCAGGCTTTCAGGAGTGGTCAGGGTTATCACCAAATAAATATGTGCACATACTCTCAAAGCTTAAATGTTTTCTAAAAGGGCCAGCCACGATGATAAGTTTAAATATATTTAATAATAAATAATAAAAGAACAAGAAAAATACTAAATATCTATTTACAGTAAACACCAGAGTTTCAGACACAGGAGACATTAAAAATAACACTGATGCAAAGTTTCACACAGATATAAAAAAACAGTACTTCTAATATTACTATATTTCTTGACTAATCTAAAGAGAATTACTGTTCCTAGTTAAGTTACTTACTAATGCAAGGTAAGATGCTGTGTGTGAGTGGTCCTTGTTGTTAGATCCAAGACAGACTGCAGAATGCTAAGACCAAACACCTAGTAATATCGAAATATTATTTTTGGCTTACAGAATGACATCACACACATCTGGTAATCTCACTTTCTTAACCATGCTATTACCAACACTAAAAGCTGACAGGATATTAGCAACTATGTATTACCATATACACAGATAGAGCTTTGCTCAGATCTCCTGGAAGTCATAAAATCATAAAACACATCCCTTCTTCCTACAGGAGTTACAACCTATTCTCTAGCACAGACATTGCACCTCTGAAGCCCTTCAAAACTGTGGGATAGCATCTTTTTGGCTTAACCCATAAAGTAATTTAATTTCAGATATATTTTGAAGTTTAAGATTAACTTCTTTGCTTCCAGTCCACTGCTAAAACATATACATTTAATTCAGTTGCACTAATGCACATACATTTATTTTCCTTCCAGCAGGACATGCTGTTGATACATTTTAACACAAGCAAACCACACAGATACATTTTAAGCACAAGCATCTGTACAAATCAGTATGATATACAAATGACATATAATTATTTAAAAAATACTACCTAGCTGTGCTGGCAAATGTCACAAATCCACTGCCCTATTTCTCCTGGCATGGCTGGCACTACCTCTTATTGTCATATTGGCTGGCTAAGATCTACCTGAAATCAACTGGATGTATAAGTGAAGTTAAGTGCACCTTTATCTTCTCTTTTTTATATAGTACTGCATTTAATTTATTTATTTGTATTTCCCACTGAATATTAACCCAACTGAAGTTGTAGCTGTGTCTCTACAGACTACATGTTAGAATGTATGTGTACCAATTGATAGCACTGGGAGGTAGTTTCACCTCATCACTGATATTCTGCCCTGCCTTATATAAGTGGTACATTTTGGGTTATTCTGCTTAATATCTGAGCTTCGGCTGGCTAAGATCTGCCTGAAATAAACTGGACATATAAGTGAATTTAAGTACACTTTTATCTGCTCTTTTTCATATAGTACTGCATTTAATTTATTTATTTGTGTTTCTGATGGAATATTAACTCAACTGAAGTGGTGGCTGTGTCTCTACAGGGTACTTGTTAGAATTTCTGTATAGCCATTGATAGCAGTGTGGGGGGGGAGTAGTTTCAAGTCATCACTGATATTCTCTCCTGCCTTATATAAGTGGTACATTTTGTTTTATTTCTGTTTAATATCTGAGCTTTGGCCGGCTAAGATCTACCTAAAATCAACTGGACGTATAAGTAAATTTAAGTACACTTTTATCTGCTCTTTTTCATATAGTACTGCATTTAATTTATTTGTGTTTCTCACTGAATTTGAACTCAACTGAAGTTGTGGCTGTGTCTCTACAGATTACTTGTTAGAATTTTGGTGTAGCCATTTATAGCAGTGGGGGCAGTTTCAGCTCATCACTGATATTCTGTCCTGTCTTATATAAGTGTTACATTTTGGGTTATTTCCGCTTAATATCTGAAATCCACAGAATTTTTTCCATTGATGTTGATTTATTGCAAGAAATCTTATTTGTGACTGTTGGATTGTTTACACCAAACCTTGGTTGGTTACGTTTTCCTGTGGTGAGAGAACCTGGTTTTACCTTCACAATTTCAGTGTAGCCATTGAGAGCAGTGAGGGTTGTTTCACCTCATTAATGATATTCTGTTCTGCCTTATATAAGTGGTACATTATGGGTTATTTCTGCTTAATATTTGAGCTTTGGCCGGCTAAGATCTACCTGAAATCAACTGGACGTATAAGTGAATTTCAGTACACTTTTATCTGCTCTTTTTCATATCGTACTGCATTTAATTTATTTATTTGTATTTCTCACTGAATACTAACTTAACTGAAGTGGTTGCTGTGCCTCTACAGAGTACTTGTTAGAATTTCAGTTTAGCCATTGATAGCAATGGGGGTGTAGTTTAACCTCATCACTGATATTCGGTCCTGCCTTATATAAGTGGTACATTTTGTGTTATTTCTGCTTAATCTCTGAGCTTTCATCAGCTACGATCTACCTGAAATCAACTGGATGTATAAGTGAATTTAAGTACATTTTTATACGCCCTTTTTCTTATAGTACTGCATTTAATTTATTTATTGGCATTTCTCACTGAATATTAACTCAACTGAAGTTGTGGCTGTGTCTCTTCAGAGTACTTGC
The DNA here is from genome assembly GCF_019279795.1 of Protopterus annectens. NCBI lineage: Eukaryota > Metazoa > Chordata > Ceratodontiformes > Protopteridae > Protopterus > Protopterus annectens. The sequence continues at coordinate 603,967,041 of NC_056749.1, read as the reverse complement.
AAGAATTCCTGAGTAGCCATTGATAGCAGTGGAGGGTAGTTTCACCTCATCACTGATATTCTGTCTTGCCTTATATAAGTGCTACATTTTGGGCTATTTCTTCTTAATATCTGAGCATTGGCCGGCTAACATCTACCTGAAATCAACTGGATGTATTAGTGAATTTAAATACACTTTTATCTGCTCTTTTTCATATTCTACTGCATTTAATTTATTTGTTTCAGACTGAATATTTACTCAACTGAAGTTGTGGCTATGTCTCTACAGAGTACTTGTTAGACTTTATGTGTAGCCAATAATAGCAGTGGGGGGTAGGATCACTTCATCACTAATATACTGTCCTGCTTTATAATAAGGGGTGAATTTTGGGTTATTTATGGTTAATATCTGAGCTTTGGCTGGCTAAAATATACCTGAAATCAACTGGACATATAAGTGACTTTAAGTACACTTTTATTTGCACTTTTTCATATAGTACTGCATTTAATTTATTTATTTCTGTTTCACACTGAATATTAACTTAACTAAAGTTATGGCTGTGTCTCTACTGACTACTTATTAGAATTTCTGTGTAGCCATTGATAGCAGTGGGGGTAGTTTCACCTCATCACATATATTCTGTCCTGCCTTATATAAATGGTGCATTTTGAGTTATTTCTGCTTAATATCTAAGATTTGGCTGACTAAGACCTACTTGAAATCAACTGGATGTACAATTAAATTTAAGTCCACTTTTATCTGTTCTTTTTCATATAGTAGTGCATGCAATTTATTTATTTGTATTTCTCACTGAATATTAACTCAACTGAAGTTGTAGCATAGTCTCTACTGAGTACTTGTTAGAATTTCTCTGCAGCCATTGATAGCAGTGGGGGGTAGTTTCACCTCATCACTGATATTCTGTACTGCCTTATATAAGTGGTATACTTTGGGTTATTTCTGCTAAATATCTGAGCTTTGGCCGGCTAAGATCTACCTGAAATCAACTGGACATATAAGTGAATTTAAGTACACTTTTATCTGCTCTTTTTCATACAGTACTGTATTTAATTTATTTATTTGTGTTTCTCACTGAATATTAATTCAACTGAAGTTGTGGCTGTGTCTGTACAGAGTACGTGTTTGAATTTCTGTGTAGCTACTGATAGCAGTGGGGGGTAGTTTCACCTCATCACTGGTATTCTGTCCTACCTTATATAAGTGGTACATTTTGGGTTATCTCTACATAATATGTGAGCTTTAGCTTGCTAAGATCTACCTGAAATCACGGTGGACATATAAGTGAATTTAAGAACACTTTTATCTGCTTTTTTCATACAGTACTGCATTTAATTTATTTATTTGTGTTTCTGACTGAATATTAACTCAACTGAAGTGGTGGCTGTGTCTCTACAGGGTACTTCTTAGAATTTCTGTGTAGGCATTGATAGGAGTGGGGGGTAGTTTCACCTCATCACTGATATTCTGTCCTGCCATATATGAGTGGTACATTTTGGATTATTTCTGCTTAATATCTGAACTTTGGCAGGCTAAGATCAACCTGAAATCAACTCGATGTATATAAGTGAATTTAAGTACACTTTTATCTGCTTATCTGCTCTTTTTTATATAGTACTGCATTTAATTTATTTATTTGAGTTTCTCACTGAATATTAACTCAACTGAAGTTGTGGCTGTGTCACTACAGAGTACTTGTTAAAATTTCTGTGATGCCATTGATAGCAGTGAGGGTAGTTTCACCTCATCACTGATATTCTGTCCTGCCTTACATAAATTGTACATTTTAGGGTTATTTCTGCTGAATATCTGAGCTTTGGCTGGCAAAGATCAGCCTAAAATCACCTGGACGTATAAGTGAATTTAAGTACACTTTTATCTGCTCTTTCTCATATAATACTGCATTTAATTTACTAATTTTTGTTTTTCATTGAACATTAACTCAACTGAAGTTGTGACTGCATCTCTACAGAGTATTTGTTAGAATTTCGGTGAAGCCATTCACAACAGTTGGGGTTAGTTTCACCTCATCACTGATATTCTGTCCTGCCTTATATAAGTGGTACATTTTGGGTTATTTCTTCTGAATATCTGAATTCAACTGGAAGTATAACTGAATTTAAATCCATTTTTATCTGCTCTTTTTCATACACTACTGCATTTAAATTATTTATTTGTTTCTGACAGAATATTTACTCAACTGAAGTTGTGGCTATGTCTCTACAGAGTACTTGTTAGAATTTCTGTGCAGGCAATAATAGCAGTGGGGGGTAGTTTCACCTCATCACTAATATACTGTCCTGCTTTATATAAGTGGTACATTTTGGGTTATTTCTGCTTAATATCTGAGCTTTGGCTGGCTAAGATACACCTGAAATCAACTGGATGTATAAGTGAATTTAAGTACACTTTTATTTGCTCTTTTTCATATAGTACTGCATTTAATTTATTTATTTCTGTTTCTCACTGAATATTAACTCAACTGAAGTTGTGGCTGTGTCTCTACAGACTACTTGTTAGAATTTCTGTGTAGCCACTGAAAGCAGTGGGGTGGCAGCTTCACCTCATCACTGATATTCTGTCCTGCCTTATATAAGTGGTACATATCGGATTATTTCTGCTGAATATTTGAGGTTTGACAGGCTAAAATCTGCCTGAAATCACCTGGACGTATAAGTGAATTTAAGTACACTTTTATCTGCTCTTTCTCATATAGTACTGCATTTAATTTATTTATCTGTGTTTCTCACTGAATATTAACTCAACTGAAGTTGTCGCTGTGTCTCTACAGAGTACTTGTTAGAATTTCTGTGTAGCCATTGATAGCAGTGGGGGGGGGTAGTTTCACTTCATCACTGATATTCTGTCCTGCCTTATATAAGTGGTACATATTGGGTTATTTCTTCTTAATATCTAAGCTTTGGCCAGCTAAGATCTACCTGAAATCAACTGGAAGTATAAGTGAATTTAAGTCCACTTTTATCTGCTCTTTTTCATAGACTACTGCATTTAATTTATTTATTTGTGTTTCTCGCTGAATATTAACTCAACTGAAGTTGTGGCTGTGTCTCTACAGAATACTTGTTTGAATTTTTGTGTAGCCATTGATAGCAGTGGGGGTAGTTTCACCTCATCACTGATATACTGTCCTGCTTTATATAAGTGGTACATTTTGGGTTATTTCTGCTTAATATCTGAGATTTGGCCAGCTAAGATCTACCTGAAATCAACTGTACATAAACGTGAATTTAAGTACATTTTTATCTGCTCTTTTTCATATAGTACTGCATTTAATTTATTTATTTATGTTTCTCACTTAATATTAACTCAAATAAAGTTGTGGCTAAGTCTCTACAGAGTACTTGTTAGAATTTCTGTCTAGCCATCGATAGCAGTGGGGGTAGTTTCTCCTCATCACTGATATTCTGTCCTGCCTTATATAAGTGGTAAATTTTGTGTTATTTCTGCTTAATCTCTGAGCTTTCACCAGCTAAGATCTAACTGAAATCAACTGGATGTATAAGTGAATTTAAGTACACTTTTATCTGCTCTTTTTGATACAGTCCTGCATTTAATGTATTTATTTGTGTTTGTCACTGAATATTAACTTAACTGAAGTTGTGGCTGTGTCTCTAAAGAGTACTTGTAAGAATTTCTGTGTAGCCATTGATAGTGGTGGGGGGTAGTTTCACCTTATCACTGATATTCTGTGCTGCCTTATATAAGTGGTACATATTGGCTTATTTCTGCTTAATATCTGAGCTTTGGCCGGCTAAGATCTACATGAAATCAACTGAATGTATAAGTGAATTTAAGTACACTTTTGTCTGCTCTTTTTCATACAGTACTGCATTTAATTTATTTATTTGTATTTTTCACTGAAAATTAACTCAACTGAAGTTGTGGCTGTGTCTCTACAGAATACTTGTTAGAATTTTTGTGTAGCCATTGATAGCAGTGGGGGGTAGTTTCACCTCATCAATGATATACTGTCCTGCTTTGTATAAGTGGAACACTTGGGTTATTTCTGCTTAATATTTGAGATTTGGCTGGCTAAGATCTACCTGAAATCAACTGTATGTAAATGTGAATTTAACTACATTTTTATCTGCTCTTTTTCATACAGTACTGCATTTAATTTATTTATTTGTTTCTTACTGAATATTTACTCAATAGAAGTTGTGGCTATGTATCTACAGAGTACTTGTTAGAATTTCTGTGCAGCCAATAATAGCAGTGGGTGGTAGTTTCACCTCATCACTGATATTCTGCCCTGCTTTATATAAGTGGTACATTTTGGGTTATTTCTTCTGAATATCTGAGCTTTCGCCAGCTCAGATTGACCTGAATTCAACTGGAAGTATAAGTGAATGTAAGTCCACTTTTATCTGCTCTTTTTCATAGACTACTGCATTTAATTTATTTGTGTTTCTCGCTGAATATTAACTCAAATGAAGTTGTGGCTGTGTGTCTACAGAGCTCTTGTTAGAATTTCTGTGTAGCCATTAATAGCAGTGGGGGGTAGTTTCACCTTATCACTGATATTCTGTCCTGTATTATATAGGTGGTACATTTTGATTTATTTCTGCTTAATATCTGAACTTTGGCTGGCTAAGGTCTACGTAAACCTAACTGGACGTATGAATAAATTTAAGTACACTTTTATCTGCTTTTTTTCATATAGTACTGCATATAATTTATTTGTGTTTTTCCCTGAATATTAACTCAACTGAAGCTGTGGCTGTGTCTCTACAGAGTACTTGTTTGAATTTCTGTGATGCCATTGATAGCAGTGAGGGATAGTTTCACCCCATCACTGATTTTTTGTCCTGCCTTATATAAAAGGTACATTTTTGGTTATTTCTGCTGAATATCTGAGCTTTGGCTGGCTAAGATCTACCTGAAATCATCTGGACGTATAATTGAATTTAAGTACACTTTTATCTGCTCTTTCTCATATAATACTGCATTTAATTTATTTATCTGTGTTTCTCACTGAATATTAACTCAACTGAAGTTGTGGCTGTGTCTCTACAGAGTACTTGTAAGAATTTAAGGGTAGCCATTGATAGCAGTGGGGGGTAGTTTCACCTCATCACTGATATTCTGTCCTGCCTAATATAAGTGGTACATTTTGGGTTATTTCTGCTTAATATCTGAGCTTTGGCAGGCTAAGATATACCTGAAATCAACTGCATGCATAAGTGAATTTAAGTACACTTTTATCTGCTCTTTTTCATATAGTACTGCATTTAATGTATTTATTTATTTATGTTTCTCACTTAATATTAACTCAAATGAAGTTATGGCTGTGTCTCTACAGAGTACTTGTTAGAATTTCTGTCTAGCCATTGATAACAGTGGAGGGTAGTTTCACCTCATCATGGATAATCTGGCTTGCCTTATATAAGTTGTACATTTTAGGCTATTTCTCCTTTATATCTGAGCATTGGCCGGCTAAGATCGACCTGAAATCAACTGGATGTATAAATGAATTTAAGTACACTTTTATCTGCTCCTTTTCATATGCTACTGCACTTAATTTATTTGTTTCTGACTGAATATTTACTCAAATGAAGTTGTGGCTATGTCTCTACAGAGTACTTGTTAGAATTTCTGTGCAGTCAATAAAAGCAGTGGGGGGTAGTTTTACCTCATCACTGATATTCAGTCCTGTTTTATATAAGTGGTACATTTTCGGTTATTTCTGCTTAATATCTGAGCATTGGCTGGCTAAGATCTACCTGAAATCAACTTGATGTATAAGTGAATTTAAGTACACTTTTAGCTACTTTTTTTCATATAGTATTGCATTTAATTTATTTATTTGTGTTTATTACTGAATATTAACTCAACTGAAGTTGTGGCTGTGTCTCTACAGAGCACCTGTTAGAATTTCTGTGTAGCCATTGATAGCAGTGGCGGGGGGTAGTTTCACTTCATCACTGATATTTTATCCTGACTTATATAAGTGGTACATTTTGAGTTATTTCTGCTTAATATCTGAGCTGTGGGTGGCTACGATCTACCTGAAAGCAACTGGCCGTATAAGTGAATTTATGTTTACATTTATCTGCTCTTTTTCATATAGCACTGCATTTAATTTATGTATGTTTCTCACTGAATATTAACTCAACTGAAGTTGTGACTGTGTCTCTACAGAGTACTTGTTAGAATTTCTGTGTAGCCATTGATAGCAGTAGGGGGGTGCGTAGTTTCACCTCATCACTGATATTCAGTCCTGCCTTATATAAGTGGTACATTTGGGTTATTTCTGCTGAATATCTGAGCTTTGGCAGGTTAAGATATACGTGAAATCAACAGGATGTATAAGTGAATTTAAGTACACTTTTATCTGCTCTTTTTTTTTTC